>NC_143586.1:90838991-91141420 GCF_048544385.1 Mastigoproctus giganteus | reverse complement strand
CCAGATACGTACCCTTCCGTCCACTCAAAATAACTGGAAACAGGACTCATCGGACCAGGAGACCTGTCTCGAATCATCCAAGTCCGAGTGCCGATGTTCTTTCACCCAATTGAGGTGTAGAGTCCTGTGTTGTGGTCTTAGCAATGGGATTCTGGTGGGTCGGCGGCTCCAATAACGTATTGCAGCTAATGCTCATTGAAGTCGGCAGAGATTTGTGCCACTGTTGCTCTCCATTTGGCTGAAACTGCGAGATAGACGTCGACAGCCACATTCATTAAACACCTTTCTCCCCCCCCCTCAGTGCTGTCCACGATGAGATGTTTTCCGGAAATGGCATATTCCCGATACACTCTTGATACTATCGAATGGGGATAGTGCAATTTCTGTACCACCTCTGTGATAGAGTGACCCATGCGTCGAGCACCCACTATCATCCTTCTTTCAATGTCGGGGTGTACCCAGGGCTGGCACAAAGGTATATGGCACCCCCCTCTCACTGATGTGAAGATTTTCATTTTTTAGAATGATTAATTTTACCAATTTGCACAAAATTGTAAGGGGCATTGGCGCCCCTAAACCTTGGCACTCATAGGCCAGTGCCTACTCGGCCTTACCCTAAAGCCGGCCCCTAGTGTACCTATAAACCTGCCAATCGGTGGGTTTGTCTGCTAGCGAGAGAGCTGACAGCATCGTGTTGCCCATGAACCAGGTATCCCATGAATTCTGTCCTTTCAGTGTATAACAATAAAACACTTCACCATGTATAGAAAATATAGAAACTTGTCTAATGCAGCACATGGAGGGGCAGCGCTCTTAGTAAACTCAATTCCCTCTAGACCTGTTTCCCTGCAAACACTGTTGAAGACAATTGCAGCCCACATCACCATTGGCATAATGATAATATTAGTTGCATTGTATCTATTATCAAACCACACTTACACCCTTGCTGATTTAGACAACTTAATAAAACAAATACCTACTCCTTTCTGTATTATTGGTGACTGGAATGGCCATCACCCCCCTATGAGGTTCTCAACATCTTGACTGCAGAGGAATTGAAAAAGTCTTAGATAAACACAATCTAACTATTTTAAACAACGGTGATCACACATAGAACTAGCCGAGTGGTCAGGACCTTGAGTGTAGTAGCACGTGCTCTTTGAGTGGACCAGGGTTCAAGCCTGTGACTGCTAAATACATTTAACATTTGTATTGATGATTTATTTCCTCTTGTAGACTGGACAGTTACCGACAACCTTGTGACCACTTTCCGATCATCTGTAATTTCTATACAAGTTCTGCGCAGAGTAACATTAGAACAATCTGTAAATTTGACAAGGCCAACTGGACTAAATACCAAGAAATTGCTCATTTAGATTCCTTCATCATTGCAACTGACAAGGTTGATTCTGTGGTAAGCTATATTACACAACAAATAATGACAGCAGCTGAATCTGCTATCCCGAAATCATCATTTAAAATATGGCTCCATCCAGAAATGTGGTGGAATGAAGCATGTAGCATTGCTAAAAATGAAAGGAATAAATACTGGAATCAGTTTCGAAAACATCCAACCACAGCCAACCTCCTACAGAGAGGAAGAGTTATGACTTGTCATGTATGACGAGTGAGTGATAAAGGAGTGTGGGTGCATTATGCTGCCACCATAAACGGATCCACAGATACTTCTACAGTCTGAAAAAAAATCAAACGAATTAATGACAAATACTTGCAACTTCTCTCATTCTATTTCGGAAAGGGAAGGAAATATCCGAACCTGTGGAAGTTGCCACTGCATTCGAACCACATATGAACCAGCCTTTCATTTGCTAAAATCCCAGACAGAAAAATACAAACTGAATTTCAGTACAGCTGTCAAACATTCATACAATCTGCCACTGACTATGACTGAATTGCACAATGCACTTACATGGGTGAAGAACAGTGCCCTGGGTCCTGATGTAATTTATTACACCTCCAGTGGGGGAAGAATGTCATATTTCCCTACAACGTCAGACAGTTGCATTCAGCTCATGCTTTTTTTTTTTTTTTTTTTTTTTTATGAGAACCCCAAACACGAGAGGTATTATAACCTATAGTACTTAGTACCGTGCTTGGGTTGGAGGTTGAGAAGACGAAAGAAGATATTTGTTGATATTGGACTTGAACTTCTGTAGATTGTAGTTTTCAGGAAATACGTATGAAGGAAGGTTGTTCCAGAAAACGGCAGTTGAATGAATAAATGAGGAAGATGAAAAGTTGGTTCTGTGGGTTTGAAGTTGGACAGTAAATGGATGTTGGCTGGTGGCGGCACATGTTCGGACTGTTTTGAAAGAGAGAGCGGGAATTATAGAAGCCAATTCAGAAGAACAGTGCCCATGGAAGTATCTGTAGAAGAGGCATGCAGCAGAAACAGTGCATCTATGAGAAAGCGAGTGGAGAGACTCTGTTAGAGATGAATCATTAATTAACCTAACTGCCCTCTTCTGAATGGAATCAAGAAGCCTGAGAGAGGTTTTGGGGGCACCACTCCAGATGTGGGAACAATATTCCATGGCAGGGCGGATTTGCGATTTATACAGAGTGAGCAGCTGTTTGGGAGAAAAGTAACGCCGAGAGCGAAAGAGAAAACCAAGTTTTTTAGATGCAGAGGAAGCAATATTTGTAATATGCTTGTGCCAAGAGAGATTAGAGGTCAGATTAATCCCCAAAAGAGATATATCATTTTGCCTAGAAATCGGAGTGTCACCAAAGATAAGCATAGGAGCAGAAGTATCCTTTTTGCGAGATATAAGACAAGATTGAGTTTTAGAAGGGTTGAAATCAACTAAGTTGTCTTTGCCCCACTGGAGAATTACCTGAAGATCGGCATTTAAGGAATTGGCAGCAGATTTTCGAGAGCTTGAAGCTGATTGAGCTGGACAAGGTTTCTCAAAATGGAAAGTTGAATGCAATGTGCTATCATCGGCAAAACTATGGATAGGATTTCCAGTCAATGGAAGAAGGTCATTGATATACAAGAGGAAAAGAGTGGGGGAAAGACCTGAACCTTGGGGGACACCGGCATTAGTGGAGAAGTTAGAAGACAGAGAGCCATCTACCATCACCCTCAGTGAGCGATCAGAGAGAAAACTGGATAACCAATTACTAAAAACAGTTGGCAAACCATAAGATGGAAGCTTGTTTAGAAGACCTTTATGCCAAACACGATCAAAAGCCTTTGAGATGTCAAGAGCAACTACTTGTGTTTCACCGAACCTTTCCATTGAATTAGTCCATAAATGGGTAACATAAGCCAGAATATCACCAGTGGATCGACACTGACGGAATCCATACTGGCGATCGTTGATCAGACGGAAGGTTTCTAGGTAGTTTAAGAGTTGGCGGTTAATTGATTTCTACATTACTTTAGAAAGAGTAGAAGTAATTGCAATGGGACGATAATTGGATGGGAGTTATTTGTCACCCTTTTTAGGAACTGGCTGGATATGAGCAAATTTCCAAGCAGAAGGAAAAACACCTTTGGAATAAGAAAGTGAAAAAAGGCGGCAAAGAATAGGAGTAAGTTCAGGAGCACAGGTTTTGAGAACAAGTGGAGAAATACCATCAGGACCTGGAGCTTTCTTAGCATCAAGATTCATCAAAATCCTTCTGATATCCTTTTGACGGAAGACCACAGGAGGCATTGAATGGAGCGTGTTAGGAATGGTGGGAGGTGTTTTACCAAGATCATTAATACATGAGCTGGAAGAAAAATGGGATGCTAGCAGGTCAGCTTTATCCTTGGCTGAAGTGACAACAGAACCATCTGGTTTGGACAGAGGTGGGAGCAGAGATGGGCAAAAGTTGCGGCCAATAGCTTTGGCAAGAGACCAGAATGCTCGGCTACCGTTAGGGCAAGAAGCAAGTTTTCTACTCTTAGCCTGTTCAAACTCTAGTTTGGACTGATTAATAACTGCTTTACAATTGTTGCGAGCTTTGGTGTAGGCAGAAAATGAAACTGAAGAATTAGAAACAAGCCAATTACGATATGCAACGTTCTTCTCTTGGACAGCCTTAGCACATTTATTGGAAAACCAAGGTTTAGATAAAGGACGAGATTTTAAAGTGGAGTGTGGGATAAAGGATTCCATTCCTGCAAGAATAATTTCACTGACACGATCTGAGCAAACATTGACATCAGAAGTTTTGAAACAGTAATCAGACCAAGGAAAAGAAGAAAAGAAGTCTCGCAGGTCATCCCATTTTGCATTCTTGTAATGCCAAACAATACGAGGTTGGGAATAGCCATGAGATAAAGGTTCCATTGGGGAAGAGACAATCACCAAGTTGTGATCTGAAGTGCCTAAAGGACCTCTCACTTCAACCTTGTACTTAGAAGGGTTGTTTGTGAGAAAAAGATCAAGCGTATTGGCTGTATGATTAGGATTGTCCGGTATTCTTGTAGGTAAATGAACAATCTGTGCTAGGTCATTAGTAATTGCAAAAGCCTCAGCATCTCGACCTGCTGGGTCGGTGTGACTAGAAAACGGAAGCCAGCTGGAGTTGTGAACGTTAAAATCACCAAGGAAAATTACCTCATTGTTAGGAAAGTTGGACTGGAGAAAGTCAAGTTGCAAAGAGAGGAAGTCAAAGAGCTCCAAGTGATTAGTGAAGTTGGGAGAATGGTAGAGACAACAGATGAATTTGACACAATGAGGTAGAGAGATTTTAAGCCAGAGAAGATCAAAGAGAGGAGATTCCAAATTGCCAAGTCTCTGACAGGGAATATCAGAACGGACATATGCACAAGTACCACCTTTGAGGCGAAAGGAATCATACAGCAAATAATTTGGACATCTGTGATGAGCAGTAGTTGAATCAACTGATAACTGAGATTCAGTCAGAAAAAGTACATGGGGTTTGGAAGACTGCAAGTGGAAATGGACATCGTTGAGATTAGAATTGAGACCACGTATATTTGTGAAATGAATTAGGAAGTCCTTGGGAGGTTTAGATCTTTTCGCAGATAAGCTTGCTCTATTAGTTTGACAATTCATGGTGTATTCAATAGTAAGAAAAAGTGGGTGGGACATGCTGTATGAAGTAATGAAATTTTTGGATATGGCGTACATGTGGTAAGAATATACCCAGATCCTTGACATAACGTGGCCTCGACAATGCTCCCCGCATACACACTACTCGGACTCCCTCCAGTCACTATCTGGCAGAGTAGAGGTAGCAAGATTATACACTAGCTGATCCGGAAGCTTCCTAGAGAGTTACCAATAGGTTCAGTCCAGTGTACTAACTATCGGCCGGCCTGCGAACACCGTTTTAGAGCTGTACCCTCGAAATGTAAGGAATATTGGATCTCGCCACGACATTCATCATAACCTCAAAAATCATCAATCATACTGCATGATGGAAGAGATAGGGAAGGGTTGGCCGGAACTTAGCTCTAGAGACTAAACATGGGTTCCACCACTTCAAGCCTCCAATAAGCAAAGTGGTGGTATTTCACCGGTTGATGAGAGTCATCTACCACCTAGTACTGCCTGGTAACATAGAGGGGCGGCGTTCCTCCATGTGGTGTGGGTGCCACACCTCGACCCCTGCTTACGTTGGTTCACACCTGGGTGGTCACCCACCATGTAGTGCATGAAGGTTATACCCAGTATTACTAACAGTCCCACCATCGTGAAGGTGCAAGCAGAGGATTTGGCTGTCATAGACCGTCCGGACTTCACCGAAATTGGGTCCACTTTGACTTGAGTGTCACCCGAATATCAGTTCCATCAGCGTTTTAGACTCCCAGGTAGCAAGAACAGCTTGTCTGGCATATCTGAGAGAATGTCTGTGACAACCTCATGGACCTCAAGGCTACTCTTAACCTCCCGTGCCTGTAAAATATATACCGACGGATCAAAAACTGACAGTGTCGTAGGCATTGCAGCAGTTTTTCCTACATGTACAGTTACAGCCACACTACTGTTAGCATGCAGTCTTCATTGCTGAACTTTACGCCATCAAGTTAGCATTTAGTAAGATTATTGAGCTTTCCATCTCGCCTGCATTAATTTACACTGACTCCCTTAGTGATATCTTTGCCATAAGGAAGAATTTCTCATCCTACATTGAAACACATTCATTCCCTGGCCATTCTGGCATTCCGGGAAATGAAAATGCTGACTTTGCTGCTAAACATCCTAAACCCACTCTCTCACAACATCCTCAGGTTCCTTACACTGACTATAAGTCTGTTATTTGCAAAGCATGTTATGACAACTGGTCACAGATCTGGGAAACGAATACTAACAGTAAACTTTACCAGATAAGACAAGAACCAAAGCTGTGGCTCTCAGGCTTCCAACAAAACAGACGAGAGGAAATGGTGTTGGCAAGGCTGAGAATTGGACATACCTATCATACCCATCTCTTCCTGTTATTGGGAGAAAACCCACCCCAGTGCTCATCCTGTCACAGTCAGCTTACGGTCCATCATTTTCTGCTTGATTGTCCCTTATGTTCAACCATCTGGTCAAACACTTTTGATTTAGAGTCCAGGCTTAACATATCACATCATTTATCTCATATCCTAGGAAATGATGCAAATATTGAAGAACTTTTAATCTACTTAAAATGTATTGGCCTATACAAGTGTATATAATTTAACAACTATAAGGATATGGTCATGCAAATAAACTATGAATAGACACAGTTTGGCATCTGTAGCCCTTGTGTCATTAAACCCAAAACCAACAACAACAACCTCAAATATCCGGCCAAAATTAAAAGCCTTACAGCCCATCCTGTTCGGCGGTTGCTCTTCAATCCTGAATGAACAGTGTTCTATAACAGTAAACCAAACTGTTTGTCTTATTAGTCTAATGAGCCACATGTTGAAGCTACTGCTACTCCAAAACAGGATTTACAAAAAATGTGAATCAGTAATCTCTGACACCCAATTTGGATTCTGAAGCAGACTAGGCACAAGAGAAGCTTTCCTAGGTATAAACATGTTGTTACAAAAATGTAGAGAACACCAGAAGACAGTATTCATCTGCTTCATAGACTTTGAAAAGGCTTTAAATTGGGTACAACGTTTACATGTTGTACCCAATTGAAAGCCTTTTCAAAGTAAAGCTTATAGAAGCACTTAAAAAGCTAGATCTTGATGGATGGGACATCAGACTCATCAAAGAAATCTACTGGAATCAAACAGCCACTGTAATTGTCGATGAGGGTGAAACTGACAAGATCAATATAAAAGGAGGGGGTAAGGCAGGGTTGTGTTCTTTTGCCCATGCTATTTACCATCTATTCTGAAGTTATTTTCCAAAATGCATTGTGGAAAAGAAAAGAAGGAATTAAAATAAATGGTCAGCTGATAAATAGCATATGATACGCTGATGATACTGCTATATTTACAGAAAATATAGATCTCCAATTGCTTTTGGACTGTATTAACAACAAATGTAATGATATGGGTTTAAGAATCAATGTCAACAAGGCCAAATACATGGCTGTGAGTAAATCTCCAGTAAACTAAGTCTAGCTATTATTGATTGGAGCTCCAATAGATAGTGACTCATTTTAAATACCATGTAGTTGACTAAATGCTCATCTAGATCCGGAAGTAGAAATTAAAGCAAAAAATATATAGGAGTTGCGAGAAATGCCTTTACAAAATACAGAACAATGCTGTGTCAAAGCTCTAAATCTGTCAATCAGACTGAAATTCATTAGGTGCTTTGTGTGGTCCATACTATTATACGGAGTTGAAACTTGGACACTGCAAACATCAAGCATGGACAAAATAGAGGCCTTCAAAATATGGATCTACAGACACATGCTAAAAATATCTTGGTTAGACAGAATCATCAACATTGAAGTCTTGAAAAGAGCAGGAAGGAAACATAAATTGTTGAGCTTAGTGAAGAGAAGGAAATGTGAAATATAAATTACTTCAAGTAATAATAGAGGGGGAAAAAGAGGAGGAAACTTTCTTGGCTGAAAAACATCTGCAGCTGGATTGGCAAATCAGCTGAGGATCTTTTTCATCTCGCACAAGACAGAGAGAAGTGCAGCGTGGTGATCCCCAACCTCCAATAGGAGACTGCATCAAAAGAAGAAGAAACCGAACTGAAAATAGACCCACTGGTATTAGACTAAAAGATTTGCTCCCCACCTGGAATATTAATTTTGACAATATACTCCAAGAGACCGATGTACCCGATCCACCCTGGTCTGTAAATCTTTCTTGCTATGATACCTATTTTCAGCAATGGGGAAAGTAATCCCTTACAGACAAAAATATTAAACAACTACATAAAGGACATGCCCTCAACAATACGCAAAGCTGCCTAATATATACAGATGGCTCGAAAACAGGTTTGACGTTGGTGCCACTGCTGTCTTTCCTTCTTTTACAGTGTCCATATCACTATCGGCTGAATGTAGCAGTTATACTGCATAATTTTATGCAATTAAATTAGCCTTCCACAGTGTCAGCAGTGTAATATACTCCAATTCCATTGAGTGCAGTGTCTGCATTGGACAATAAATTTTTAGTACTGCATCACATCAAAAAACAAATCCTTTTCTGTTTAAACCATCTACAGAATAAAAATCATTCAGTGAAGTTTTGCTCGATTCCAGGGCATTCTGGTATCACAGGTAATGAGAGTAGATCAGACAACCAAACAGTACAACACTAAGAATTTACCAAGTACTATACATGGATTATTTGAAGCATATAAAAAAAGTCTGTATATTTCAGTGGTCAGATATATGGAAGTCACAAAGGAATAACAAATTGCTCCAAATCAAAGAGGAACCAGCATTATGAATTTCCAGCTTAAGACAAAACAGACGGGAAGAAGTTGTACTAAAAAGATTAAGATCAGAACACACACACCTAACCAATACATTTCTTCTCATGAGGGATGACCCACCTCGATGTGCGCATTGTACATTACCGCTTACAGTCAAACATACAGTGGCAGACAGAAAAAATGCATCACTTGTGAATTTTGCAAATAATGTGTTTTGCGCTGTGGATTGCAGAAATGTTCAAAATGCATTTGTTAGATGGGATATATATCTCTGTCCACCTGATATACCTAACTGCCATAAATATCTTCCCAAAAGGTAAAATGCGTGATTAATGAGGTGCCTCCGTTACCAGGTGGGAAGGAGCAGCAGTGCGTAGCACACGCTTCTTGATTAGACCAGGGTTCGAGTCCGTCACCACCAAATACAGAGAATGCGGAAAGGTCAGGGAATGACCACTGCATATTCCCAGAGCAATATGGCCTTAGTTGCTAATGCTCCTAAAAACCAAATAACAAACAAACAGCGTGATTAATGGAAATATGAGAAATCATGCAAATGGCAATCGTGACAACCAAATGTACATTTTATTGCATTTACGTGGACAAACTAAAATGACAAGTTAATGTAATAGTATTATATACTGTAAATCGGCAAAATATATCCTCAATATTTTGTTGTTCCTCCTCGAACATCAATTACAGCCTTGCAACGATCTGGTGTAGAGTTAATCAATTTCTGGATATACAGTTGCTCAATTTCGTGGTACCACACCCTTATAGTGCTCTCCTGCAGATGAATCTTATTTTGTTGGCTTCTGAGCAATTTTAGACAACATTATGTACCAGCAATTTTCAGTAGGCTTCAAATCTGCTGTTGCGACAGTTGCTGGGCCAGTCCAACACTGTAATGCCAGCATTTCTGAGGTATGACTGCATCTTAAGGGAAAAAAATGAGGGAAAACATTGGTGTAAGTATGTTATAAGCCTTCTGAGACAAGAAGACAAACTCATCATTGAATCTAAATAGCATAAAACTTACCAATTTTGCTGTGTGGCAAGGTGCTGAGTCCTGTTGAAAAATGCAGTTTTGGATGTCTGTGTGGTGATCCCTAATAACGGGTTTCAGGAACTCCTCCAAGATAGCAGTGTAGGTTTCTGCATTTGCCGTTCCGTTAATAAACTTAATTCATCCCAACCCTTTGCTTGTTATGCATCCCCAGACCATCTGACTGGCATGGAACTTTACAGTGAGTGTTATGTAGTCAGGATGGTATGCCTCCGATTTTCGTCTTCTGACATATCGTCACTTCCCATCCATGCCATGCAGGTTGAATTTTGATTCATCAGGAAAGATGACGGTGTCCCATTGCTCTTTTGTGATGAAACATGCGTTTTAGCCCAAGCAAGTCACTTCTTTCTCATTTGTTGGGTCAACAAAGGCTTCTTCTTGGGCCGATAGGCATGCAGACCACATTTCGAAAACCGTCTTTGGATAGTTCGTGCACTTGTTTCAACACCAGAGGCCATCTCAAAGTCCAGTTTTAGATCAGGAGCACTAGCATGGTGATTACGAAGTTTCAAATATTGATCTTGGGAAGGCATAGTCACTCTCTTATGGCCTGATCCAGGTCTTCTCTTCACATTACCGGTTTCACACTTTAATTTCAGCACCCAGGATACTGTTGACTGGTGGCAGCCTATTTTATCAGCGATAGCATGCGTACAAAACCCTTCCTGAGACAGAGCAACAGCTACACTTTTTTTTTCTTGGTGTCAATGGAACATATGGAGCCATGCTTACACCTCCGCAGAACAGGATACTAATGAGCGTGTATACCCTTCCAATGGCGTATTTATAGAAACGGCTGATGCAATACCTTGCAGTTACTGTCTGATGCAATAGAAGCATTATTTGATGCAATACCTTTGCTTTGCAACAAACAAAATGACTGTAATCCAACAATATCTTATACGTTTCACTTTTTTTGTCTGCCACTGTATATTCTTAGATTGTACGCACTATTCCCATTTCAGAAAAAATACTTTCCACTTTTAGTCACGAATGCGAGAATCTTTATTGCTTACCCACATCATTGGAAATAGTGCTGATCTAGCTGAACTGTATACCTTCTTTAAACAAATACACATATATGAATTCTTCTGATGCCAAACTTGACCAAATTATTATATTACTGTAGAATGGTAATATAGGAACTGTTACATTTTGGCCTCAGCTGCCCTTGTACCCTTAAACACTCATATCAATATAAATACCAATGACCCACCAATGTGTGAGAACTGTGAAATTGTTTTGATCATTATTATTAATCATAATAATTTGTGCTAATCATAATAATCATTATTCATATTTTTATGGAATGTCCTGTTTTTAACAATGCATAATTTATGGTTTATGGATTTTATTAATCTGGCCGAACCTTTTACTCTCAGCCAGATTTTAGGTGACAGGGACATATGCTTAACATTTTTAAGCTTTTATAATTTATTAATTTATACACATGTATTTTAATTTATCCTTTTATATTTTTGATATATATTTATTTCTTTTGGTGTGGTACTGTTTTTTTCTTTACCTTTACTTGATGAATTATTTCCTTAGCTGCCAGTGTATCTTTAAACACCAAATAACTAACTAGGACTTCCTGTTTGTATTGTTCTCTCTCTCTCTCTCTCTCCATAGTTCAGTTAATAAATTCATAAGCTAAACTTTATCAACGTATGTGAAAAGAATTTCCTTTACTTAACTAGATTTTTGTTTTATTCTGCAATTTCAAGATTTTATTAAGAAATTACAAAATTTAGGTAATTTTAGCATGAGTTATTTTTCTCCTGCTTGTCTTTCTGTATTTTCTAGATCCTCTTCTTAGCAGGATTATCCATAATGATTGGATTGAAAAGGACGCTTCATTTCTTTTTCCGAGATTACAGAATGAAGGCATCTACTGCTTTTTTTGGAGGTATTCTTATTGTTCTTATTGGATGGCCAGTGTTAGGAATCATTGTAGAAATGTATGGGTTTTTCCTTCTGTTCAGGTAAGTATGATATTAATTAAATAAAATTTGTGTGTACAATGTAAGATCAGAATGTTTAGGGACCAACTTTGTATCTTGAAATTGCAGCAGCATAGCAAGTTGACATTTTTTGCAAAATGTTCAGTGTATCATCTAGACATGGTGTATGATTGACCTATTTATCTGCAGTCAGCGTGAATTAGCATACTTTGAATAGAAGGCATTTAATGTGTTTCATTGTATTTTAAAACAAGTGATTTTACTGAGCTGAATATTTGCATCAGAGATTTTTAAATTGGAGGAAAATGCCACAAAATGCTAAAACAGCTTTCAGAGAAGGTGCTATGTGTCATTCAAAGACATTACAGTAGTTCAAAAAGTTTAAAGAGAGCCACTTGTATCCATGATCTGATCATGAGTGATTGACATTTAACTATCCACAAAATTGCTAATGAAATCTGTATTTCTTATGGCATGTGAATCAATTTTAATACAAGATTTGGCATTATAATAGGTTGCAGTCAGATTTGTGTCTTGCATCCTCACTGGTGATCACAGAGAGTGGTGGGTTCTTGTATTTTAGGACCTTCGTGAATGTGCTGCTGCCGAGCCAACTTTGTTACTTCCATCATTACTGGTGATGAATCATGGGTGCTTGACTATTACCAAGATATTTCTGGGTAATAGACATGAGAATGTTTATTGGGTACCCCACTTAACACATTTACATGTGCTCACAAAAGATATTCCTATGGTGTGTTGGGAGTGTAATTGTCAAATACTGCCCATGCTCCTGAAGAAACATGTGCTGAGAACCGTGAGCCTGCTGGTATTTAAGGATGTGCCATACGATAAACCTCACTGTTGAAAAAGGAGGCGGATGCCTCTGAAAGCTACGGTGTTTTTGTGCTTTTATCAGTTTTATTATCCTGTGTTTTATCTACATTGTTTTATTATAATTTATTCATTGCAGTTTAAAATTTCATATTTTATTGTACAGACAGTTACCTTTTTATCAGTTTTATCCGGTGGAATATATCATTCTATTTATTTCATTTATTTACATCATTATTATTTTAATATAACACAATCTATTTATTTATTTTTAATAACGGTTGGTGTAGGATTGTGCACTTATTATGAATATTACAGCCAGATGCATCCTTTTAGACTGGCTCATACATGAGATGAGACAGAAGGAGATAGATGGCACAAAGAGCAGCTTTTCATATTATTATTATTATTAGCCATATAATGCAAGGAAGCCTGAGGTTTCTGCTGCACCAGCCAAAAAAAATTTTTTTGAGTTACACTCAGAGAGAGAGAGAGAGAGAGAGAGAGAGAGAGAGAGAGAGAGAGAGAGAGCGAGCGAGCAAGAGTCAGAAATAGAAGGGAATCACCAAGAAAGAGAAGAATGATGATATCCAGCTCAGGACCCTGGGTGTGCCAAGCTCATACTCACCAGATGTGAGCCTCTGGGGTCAGTGGCACAACTACAGGAACCTCTGTTTGTTATTTGGTTTTTAGGATCATTAGCAACTAAGGCCACATTGCTCCGGGAATATGCGGTGGTCATTCCCTGACCTTTCCGCATCCTCCGTATTTGGTGGTGACGGGCTCGAACCCCGGTCTAATCAAGAAGCGTGTACTACGCACTGCTGCTCCTTCTCACCTGGCTACGGAGGCACCACAGGAACATCTGACCTTAATACACATCATAGGAGAAAATTCAAACATAAATGAGCTGTTTGCTTTCCTCAGATTTGCTGGTCTCTATAACTGCATATAATGAACCCAAAATGAAAAAATAAATCTAGTCAGCTTATAAAATCTTACTTTGGGCACATTATGGCCACAGTAGCTGTTCTGCCAATAAACTTTCACACAAATGAGAACTCTTTTGCACTCTCTGAGTCTTATACATTCGGTTTCTACTACATGGATTTTCCAAAGATACTTCATGGGCATTGTCTTTCTGAATTGGCATTCTCAATTCTCCCACTCTGAACACTTGCCACAAGCAGTGAGTATCCATTCCCTATCCAACTCCAAACTCACAGAACCAACTTTTTCCCTTCCTCATTTAGCCCTTCTACTTCTGTTTTTTTGGAACAGTCTTCCTTCTCTTGTATATCCCAAGAATTACCCAGGAATTGAAGTCATGTTAATAAAGTATCTTCTGTCTTCTCAGCAAGGCTGAGAAGACAGAAGATACTTTATTAACATGACTAATAATTCATGTTGAGGGAAATTGACCACAATCTACCATGCTGGTCCAGTGTGGGTTGGCAAATCAACTGTATTTATCAGGCAGGGGCTTGAACCCCGGTCTACTCAAGGAGCTTGTGCTACTGCACTCCCGCTCCTGCCAAGCGATAGTGACCTATCGATTTTTTGTGCCATATATATCAAGGTCTCTTACTCAGCAAATAAGTTATATTTATTTTAGTGTATTTTCTTCCTGTTTTACTCAAGTGATTCTTTACTTAAAAGCTTTCAAGTAAGAATCCAGAAAGTAAATTCACTTTTCTCTCCTTATACATGTATATTTATTTAATTCGTACTATCCCAACTAACTTCCTCAACCGTTTGGTCACTGGTGGCACAGCTCCTGCCTTCACGTGGTTGGGCTGGTAACCTGGGAGAAGAAAGTTACTCTCCCAGGGCTAAAAGGAGCAAAGATGGACTTAAATAATTTTCCTCCTTTAGAGCTATCAAGCTCAAGGTCAGAAATGTCCAGTGAAAATGACAAACCAACCTAAAAGACTTCGAATAGAAGTAGTGTGTCATAACCTCCCTAACTTTTTGGTGATACACTCTCTGTCTACTCAGCCTGTGGGCAAGCTATCACCATTTATGATCCAAAAATATTTAGAATCAATTGCAGGATCACCAAAAATGGTGAAGAGACTGCAATCAGGAGACCTCCTGGTTGAAACAGCCACCGCCAAACATTCTGAGTGGCTATTAAAGACAAAAACATTTGGTGGGTTGCCAGTATCTGTTACTCCCCACAATACTTTAAATTCATCGAAAGGCTTCATCACAGAGTGGGACCTGCTTTCAGTGTCTGAGGAGGAATTAGTCCACAAACTTAGTAATCAGAAGGTAATCAGTGCGAAGCGCATAATGATTAAAAAAGATGGAAATCTCATACCAACTCGATCCATCATTTTAACCTTCAAAACTCCTGATTTGCCATCCACTGTAAAAGCTAACTATTTAAACTGCCGGATTCGACCGTACATCCTGAATCCTCTTCGCTGTTTTAAATGCCAGAAATATGGCCGTTCTCAGCAGGCATGCAGAGGTGATGCTATCTGTCCTATATGTGGCTCTAAAGATCATACACAAGCAGATTGCTCAGCTTCAACCCCCATGTGTCCCAACTGCAAAAGAAGTCATCCTACGTTTTCTAAATCATGCGATATGTTGAAAACTGGAAATAAAATTCAGAGATACAAAATAGAACATAAAGTAACATATCCCGAAGCACGCAGACAAATTTTGTCGACCATGCCCAATCAATCTTATGCATCTCGCACCCGAAGCTATATTTCAACTGCAGCTCAAACAGACGTGTCAATACCACCGAACACCGCTTTGGCAAATTGGGTTAAAGAAACATTATCAGCCTCCAGAAAAGATACTCCTAAACCCAAAAACAGTGAAGCCACAAACAACCCAATTAGTATCCTAACTGATACTCCAGCAGTCTCGCAGGACAATGAAAGAATGAAAACTACCAAAGATTGTAAGAAAGCCGAACCTCAAACAAACAGTATGGAAGTGGATGTACACCCGGATTATGAGGAACCCATCCTAGAATTGCATGCCAATGACACTATGGATACTGGTTGCCCCACATTCCCAAAAAACAGCCAGATGAATCATCCTCAAATAAACCTAAATAATGCATAACATCATACAGTGGAATTGCAGAGGACTAAGCAGCCATTCTGACTTAAAAGATTTAATAGCTCAATTCAACCCCATAGCTGTATGCCTACAGGAAACATTCTTTTCACCCCAAGTTTCGCCAAAATTCTCCAATTATATGATGTATAGACGAGATAGAAACTCAGTCTCCTGCACGTGGAGGAGGAGCCATTCTGGTTAATTCTAAATTGCCATCCAAGCCGATCTAGTTAATAACAAATCTAGAAGCTGTGGCTACTCGTATTGCAGTTGGTACATCAGTTACTCTTGTTACCGTTTATATTCCACCATCTCTACCTCTTCCCCATTCAGAACTTGACAATATCATTACACAACTCCCAACTCCAATTTGTTTTTTCGGTGACTTTAATGGACACCATCCATTGTGGGGATCCACTACAATGGACAGAAGAGGCAAATTAATTGAAGAATTTATGAATAATAGCGATCTTAATTTACTAAACACTGGATCTCCTACTTACATCCACCTACCTACAGGATCTACTTCTGTAGTTGACTTGTCAATTTGCTCTCCATCCATCTTTCCAATCCTGACATGGTCGGTATTATCCAATCCCTTTAACAGTGACCACTTTCCAATTATTTGCTCAATACAAACAACAGTAACTCAAAATCCTAACCAACGATCCAATTGAAATTTAGTAAGGCGAACTGGCGTGGCTATTCTGCGCAAATGCTCTTAGACAGAATTTATGTCCAACAGAAACATATTGATACTGTAACTACTTACATAACCAATCAGATTCTGACTGCGGCAAATGCTTTCATTCCAAAATTCAAGACATTTCGTGCTCACCGAAATCACTGGTGGAATGCAGAGTGCTCTATTGCCAAACAAGATAAAAACCGTGCATGGAATTATTTTCTGAAGTATCCTACTACCACTAACTTAATTGCTTATAAAACGCTTAAAGCAAAAGTAAGGCAAATTAGAAGGAAAACAAAACGCGATTCGTGGATTGCTTTTGCATCAACCATCACAAAAGACAGTGACACACGAATCATCTGGAGAAGGATACAGGCGCTAAATGGCAAATTTGTTCGGCTGCCCTCTCCCATACTTCACTGGAAAGGAAAAGACATGTCTATGCTCGAAGAAGTTGCCCATGCGTTAGCAGAATCTTTTGCCACCATCTCTGCTTCTGCTTCCTATGCATCCTCCTTCCAGAGCATTAAAGATCGTGCAGAACGGTATAAAATTAACTTCTCAACGTGCCGCTCCTTTCCGTACAACCAATCCTTTACATTAATAGAACTGAAAGATTCGTTAAATAGATCTTACAACAGTTCTTCAGGGCCAGATGGTGTTCATTACATTATGCTAAAGCATTTACATGAAGAGGACTTGTGTACTCTGTTGATTTTCTACAATTGGATCTTCTCTGAAAATGTCTATCCTTCGTCCTGGTGCCATTCGTTCATTATCGCCATACCAAAACCGGGCAAAGATCCTACCCTGGTTCAAAATTATAGGCCAATATCTCTTTCCATGGAAAATTTTCAAAAGGATGATTCATACAAGACTCACTTACATCCTGGAGTCACAGAATCTCCTTCAAGACCATCAGTATGGATTTTGGAAGAACAGATCAACGCTAGACGTGCTTATTAAAGCTGAATCTCATATTCGCAATGCCTTTTGTCATGAGACACCTAGTCATGATCAACTTAGATCTTGAAAAGGCATTCGACACTATTTGGCATCATGGTATTATAATGGATCTTTACCATCTAGGTCGGCGCCTCCGTAGCCAGGTGGGAAGGAGCAGCAGTGCATAGCACACGCTTCTTGATTAGACCGGGGTTCGAGCCCATCACCACCAAATACGGAGGATGCGGAAAGGTCAGGGAATGACCACCGCATATCCTGGAGCAATATGGCCTTAGTTGCTAATGCTCCTAAAAACTAAATAACAAATAACAAATAACCATCTAGGTCTAAGGGGACAGTTGCCTGAAATAATTCAGAATTTCTTGCGACTTCGTTATTTTCAGGTCCAATATAAAAACGCACTCTCTAAATCTCACATTCAAGAGGAAGGCGTACCACAGGGTTCGATACTTAGTCCAACACTGTTCGCAATTCGAGTTAGCAATATGACATGGAACATCCCAAAAACTGTTGAAACTTACATGTATGCAGACGATCTTACCATTTCCTGTCAGTCCAAAAGTATGAACACCATTGAGCGGCAGCTCCAACTAGCCATAACCAAAATAGAATCCTGGACTTCATGGAATGGTTATCGACTATCATAAAATAAATGAACTGCCACTGACTTCTGCAAGTTATGGGCTCTCCATCCTGGCCCTGAACTAGAAATAAACAAAACTCCAATCCCACTTGTTAATACCGTTAGATTTCTTGGACTGATATTGGACAGCAAGCCAAACTTCCAAACTCACGTCACTCATTTAAGAACTACTTGTCTAAAGCATATGAATATACTTCGATCAGTCTCGTCCATGTCATGGGGAGCTGATCCTTATACCTTACTACACCTGTACAAGTCTCTAATCCTATCACGCTTGGATTACAGTTCTTTAGTATATGACTCTGCCAGGGTATGCACATTAGAACGGCTGAACATCATACAGTACGGTGCTCTGAGGACAGCCCTAGGAGCTTTCAGGTCTTCTCCGACCCAAAGTCTTTATATTGAAGTGCATGATCCCCCATTACACCTGCATAGAAAAATACTACTGCTCCACTATGCTGCTATGATCCAGAGTCTACCATCGCACCCTAGTTAGGAGTATCTCTATAATACTCGGTGGGAATCGTTCTATGAGAGCAAGCCAAATGAAAACAGACCTGCTTCACTCAGGATTAAAGAGCTTGTTCAGAGTTGGAATATCAATTTAAATGAAATTTTTCAGGACACAACTGCACCTGTTCCACCTTGGACTTATACGTCTGTCTCTCACGATGTGCACTTTCTCCAGTGGGGGAAAAATATTATACCGCCCTGCAATATTGCAATATCAGACAGTTATACTCAGTTCATGCTACTATGAACAACCATGCCTATAAAATTTATGCAGATGGTTCCAAAACTGACAAAATTGTAGGTGCTGCTGCAGTTTTTCCTTCAGGTACGATTTCAGCCACACTACTGCTAGCTTGCAGCGTCTTTACAGCATAAATTATATGCCATTAAGTTAGCGCTTAGTAAAATTATTGAGCTTTCCATCTCACCTGTCATAATTTACACTGACTCCCTCTTGCCGACCGGGCTGGCCGGGTGGGTAAAGTACCTGCCTGGCAACCCAAAGGTCGCGGGTTTGAATCCCGCCTCGGGCTTGATCAAAGTGCTGCAAAAACCTTGGGAGGTGTATTATGGCCACAGAAGCTGATGCACCAACAACTAACTAAAAAAAAAAAAAAACTGACTCCCACAGTGCTGTCTCTGCCATAAAGAAGTTCTCATATTCTCGTCCTATCTTGAAACAGATTCATTCCCAGCTATTCTGCTGCAGTGTGTCCAATCAGCTTCTGTTAGATCCCTGGCCATTCTGGCATTCCTGGAAATGAAAGTGCTGACTTTGCCGCTAAACATCTTCAAAGCACTCTCTCACAATATCCTCAGGTTCCTTACACTGACTATAAGTCTGTCATTCGTAAAGCGTGCTATGATAAATGGCCACAGATCTGGAAAGGTAACATCAACAATAAACTTTACCAGATAAAAGAAGATCCAAAGCTGTGGCACTCTAGCTTCCGACGAAACAGACAAGAAGTAATGGTATTGGCAAGGCTCAGAATTAGACACACTCACCATACCCATCTCTTCCTGCTAGGAGAAAACCCACCTCAGTGCTCATCCTATCAGATGCAACTTACGGTTCGTCATTTTCTGGTTGAGTGTCCCTTATATTCAACCGTTCGATCAAACACTTTCCGGTCACTCTTAACGTTGAACATCTCATCTAATTTATCTCATATATATTAGGAAATGAAGCCGATATACAAGAATTTTTCATGTATTTAAAACATATTTAAAACAGGAGCATATAATTTAACATCTCTAATGATATGTTCCTGTAAATAAACTGTGAACAGACACAATTTGGCCTCAGTAGCCCTTGTGTCGTTAATCCCAATAACAACAACCTGACCACTCGGCTATGGAGGCCTCATTACATCCCATTACCTATTCTTGAATTTGTCCATACTAATATATGGGTTTTATAATTATGTCATTAACTTTTCTTTAATTTGCCCATACTAATATAATATGGTTTTTACTTTTTCAGAGGATTCCTTCCAACAGTTATTAATTTTCTGAAAGGTGTCCCATACATTGGAGTGTTGTTGTACCTGCCTGGAGTAAGTTATGTAAGTGCAGAATCGTTTTAATTTTTTAAATTGTATTATGAACAATTATAGGTTTATTATAGTACAATTTTAGGTTTATTATAGAACAATTATAGCTTTATTATAGAACAATTATAGTTGTACTTGCTTGGGGGAGGTAAAAGGACTAATAGATTAACAGTAGCCACTGGAAGAGGTGAAAGTGATTCTTGCACTGCTTCTATTGGAATGAGCAGCAGCCTGGAAAACAAGATGCATGGTATTTCAGAGACTGCTGGGAGTCATTGCGGTATAAGTAAACACATGTGTTGTGTTAGGGTAGCTAAGAATAGGAACAGGTGCGTGTATACTTGCGTGTACACCAATGCTAGGAATTTGGTAAATAAATTTGATGAATTTGAGATATTGCTCAAAACATCAAAGGCAGATATTGTTGGGATATTAGAGACGTGGTATCACACAGATATAAGGAAAGCAGAACTGAAATTTGGGGAGTACAATGTGTACAGGAAGGATAGACAGGATAGGAAGGGAGGAGGGGTTATGCTATTAGTTAAGAAACACATAAAATCCAAGGAAGTGAAGCGAGTCAACATCGCTGGACAGTGCAGTGTTGAGTCAGTTTGGTGTGACATAAGCATTGGGAGACCAAAATTGAGAGTAGGAGTATGCTATAGGCCTAACGACTCTGATGATTATAATAAGAAACTGTACACAGAAATAGAGTGGGTCAGTAAATCAGAGAGTCTTATAATGGGGGATTTTAATTTCCCAGATATTGACTGGAATTTGTTTGTTTGTTTGTTGGTTTTTAGGAGCATTAGCAACTAAGACGATATTGCTCCGGGAATTATGTGGTGGTCATTCCTTGACCTTTCCGCATCCTCCGTATTTGGTGGTGATGGGCTCAAACCCAGGTCTAATCAAGAAGCGTGTGTTATGCACTGCTGGAATTTGTGCATTGGTCACTCACACACTAGCAAGGCTTTTGTGGATTTATTGGATGATTATTTTCTACATCAGCATGTTCAAGAGGCAACTAGAGGGACTAATACTCTTGATCGGATTATCAGTAGTGATTCTTCATGCATTAAGAATCTGCAGATAAAGGAACAACAGTGTGCTGAAGTGGGATTTACTCAAAGAGGCAACTACAATAGTCTGAGACAGTATTTAAATTCTATGCAGTGGGACCAACTGATGATGTTACCAACAGCAAATTCAAAATGGGAAGCATTCAAAGAATTTATCTTGGGAGCTACTAGGCTTTACATACCAACTAAGAAATATTATTCAAGGTTTAGGCCTAAATGGATGTAAGATGAACTAATGAGACATATGGCAGAGAAGAAAAATGAATGGGATACATAAATTAACGGGTGACATTGGAAGCCTATGATAGATATAAGATGCTCTGTAACCAAGTCACAAAGGAGATTAGGCAGGCAAAGGCAGATTATGAGAAATCCTTGGCAAAGGATGCAAAGAAAAATAGAAAAGAGTTCTTTACCTATGTAAACTCTAGAAGGAAAGGGAATCAGATTGGTCCACTGGATATTGATGGTTCAACTGTTTATGATCCTGCTCAGGTGGCTAACAAACTAAATGAGTATTTTGCATCTACATTCACACATGAGGAATTATTCAGAAAGGGGAATGCCAGAGGTGAAGTAAACTCTGGCAGTGAGCTAGATGATTTTGTAATAACTGAGAGGAAAGTGGAGGAAAAATTGTTGGGGATAAACATAAAAAAGCACCTGGGGTGGATGGGATCTATCCGGTTATATTAAAGGAGGCAGCAAAGGAAGTAAGCAAACCCTTAGCCATAATTATGAGAGCTTCTTTGGACTCAGGGGAGATACCCATAGACTGGAGATGTGCAAATGTGACCCCAGTTCACCAAGGAGAATCAAAGGCTGACTCAAGTAATTATAGACTTGTGAGTTTAACTTCTGTTCCAGGAAAATTAATGGAGGCACTGGTTAAAGAAGCACTGCAGGATCATCTAGACAAGACTATAGTTATAGCTTGGACACAGCATGGTTTTGTTAAGGGAAAGTCTTGCCTGACCAATTTGATTGGATACTATGATGCAGTCACAAAAGAACTGGATGCAGGAAATAACTTTGATATCATATATTTGGACCTTAGAAAGGCATTCGATATTGTTGCACATGGAAGATTGCTGCACAAATTGGAGCAGTGTGGCATTGGAGGCAAATTGCTGTTATGGATAAAGTGATGGTTGAGGGGGAGAAGACAGAGAGTGGTAACCAATGGACACTGCTCATCATGGACTAATGTTATTAGTGGAGTTCCTCAAGGTCCATTGTTGATTTCTGTATTTATAAATGATATTTATGATGGTATATCAGGCTTAATGTTCAAGTTTGCAGACGATACGAAGTTTGGCAGGGTTGTTAATGACACTAATGACAGTACACTGCTGCAACAGGATCTAGAAAAGTTGAGCAGATGGGCTGAGAGGTGGTAAATGAAGTTTAACATTGACAAATGTAAAGTACTACATATGGGAAGCAGTAACCCCAGAGTAACGTATCAACTCTGTGGTACTACACTGACAGTGGTAGAGAATGAAAAGGACCTGGGGGGTAATTGTGCAGGCAGATATGAAGTTTTTTGAGCAGTGCAGATGGTCTGCAAGAGTAGCTCATGGTGTTTTGTCAATGATAGACAGAAATTTTTCTAGAAGGGATAAGTAGGTGATTATCCCCTTGTATAAGGCAATGGTCGGGCCACACCTTGAGTACTGTATACAGGTCTGGAGTCCTCATTTTAAGAAGGATGTAGAGCTGTTGGAACAAGTACAGAGAAGGGCAACAAGATTAGTGAATGGAACAAAGGCTTAAGTTTTGCAAATTACAATGTTTGGAGACTAGGCATCTGAGAGGTGATCTGATTGAGATGTATAAAGCCTTGAATGGTTTGAGCATGCTCAATGCTGATGGGATTTCCTCTTGCTCAGAATAATCACCTGAGAGGACATAAATTTAAATTGAGGAAAGACAGATGTAGGATAGTTGTGCGGAAATTTGCCTTTAGCCAGCGGGTAGTTGATTGGTGGAACAGACTTCCATCCCTTGTTGTGGAAGTTGATAGCCTAAAAAAATTTAAGGCTCGCTGGACAGGTATTTCGAACAAACGGAGGGGTGAAATGGGAGCGTTTTTTTTTTTTTTTTTTTTTTTTTTCTTTTGGCTGATGCTGCATAAGCTTGCTATCTTGCATCATATGCCTCTACTAATGCAAATGTTAATGCTATTCTTCAGAAAATATGATTAATATTATAAAATTTGCTTTCATATTTATAAAAATATTTATTAGATTGTTGTTTGTTTGGTTGGGGATTTATTAGGCGCATCGGCATCTGTGGCCATAGTGCACCATTTATTAGATTGAAAATTTATTGCTAACTTTAATGTAATGTGAAGTATCTACCCTATCTTTATTACATTATTACATTATATCAGCAAGATATAATGTAATAATGTATTAAGATATAGCTTTAAATGTAAAAGATGCTGATATTTATAATTATATCATTTCAGAATTTCTAGATGTAGGAATTTCATCTCTAGATGATTTAAAATGAACCCAGCTTCTGAAATGAACTGTTTGCTGTGCACAGAATGAATGATCACATTCACAAAACAAATAACAATGCTTTTTAGGATTGGTGTGTAGGTATATGTGTTGGACACTTAATGTGAGATGGGTACATTGACTGTTGTTTGTGCACTGTTAACAAGTTGTACTTGCTAGTGTGCCCAGCATGTATTGATGTAATTTTTGACTGCAGGAGTGAACACCAGTGAACATTTATTGCTGTATGTTACTATCTACTAAGTGGGATATTTGAAGTGTGCTGTGGTCTTCCAATTGTGTAAAAAAAATTCACATGGGACACACCAAAAAAAAAAAAAAAAAAAGATTTACTTACACCCATCAGGAAGGGTGATGTTAACATTCATTTTTTGATTGACATAGACCACTGCTGATAGCTTTATTAGTCCATAGTGCCACAGTTAAAAACTATCACCACAGTGGAACAGTTAGTGGTTCATAAAGGTAAAGTGGCATACAACTTAAAATATGGTATGGCATTGCTTTATGACAATACAAAACCTCACACACCCCATGACATCCAGACTCAACAGCAGCAGCATGAGTGAGAAGCTTAACGACCCAGTTCATAGCTGTGAGCTGTTACTGTATGCGTGGCACTTCTTTAGGAACCTAAAGAAGGTGCTCAGAGGTCTGTGCTTTCACTTAGTGAAATCATAGCTGAAGGAGTCCGTCACATGTTAGATACAGTGAATTTATACATTGAGGATGCCTTGACTGGTGACACAAGGGGACCAATGTCTAAATGCTGCATAAATTTTAGATTCATTAAAGCTTTTGATACAATTCCCATGAAATGCTATTGGTATAAATTGGAAGAATCTGAAATTACAGGAAAGTTCTATAGTTGGACTAGGAACTGTGTGAAAAACAGGTGACAGAGGATGGCCATAAATGTACATTCTTCATTATGGACTAGCGTAGTAAATAGAGTCCTTCGGGCAGGGATTATTCTTGCCCTAGCAGCCTCTGAGTGCTCTGCCCTCCCTTCTTGTTTTTAATATTGATATTGATGAAGAAGTACAGAGAATGCTGTCAAAGTTTTCTGATGATGTGAAGGTTGGAAAAGTGGTTAACAACCATAACCAGTCTGTATTGTTTAAAACAATTTGGGCCAATTAGAAATAATGCCTAATGAATAGAAACTACTCAGTTTTATCATTACTAAATGAAAAGTTGTGTACTTGGAAAACAGAACGCTTGAAGCAACCGACAGACTAGTAGAGGAGGATGGGTAGTTAAAGGTGGTTCAGGACAAAGATTTAGGGATTGCAGAACAATTCATAGGTAGATAGCTAGAAGGTATATGATATCCTATTGATGATTTATCAGGCATCTGCTGGCTCGTTATAGCCTTAGACACCGATCCACATAAAATCCTAAAACAACCAATCAGGCATCTCCACTTAGGGGAAAAGGACCTTATTGCCCCTCTATATAAGAGGATGGCAAGACAATGCCTGAAATGTGGCAGATTGATATGTTTGATGTCTTTTGAGGTTATGATGGGCATCATGGTAAAAATCCAATCTTCCTGACATTTTGAGTGTACAGTTCTAAAACAGTGTTCACAGGCCAGCCACTCTACCAGATTACCCTCATGGTCCAAGGGACAGGATTTAGACTGGTGGCAGCATGGGTATAATATCTGGATAGCCTCGGCTTCCCACTCCCAAGCCCATTTATTGCTTGCTAGGTAGTGGTGTCCCATTTGGTCTCCACGGTGGGTGAGGATCCCAGGTATTGAACAAAAACAAAACACCCATGAATCCTGATAAAGATATTTCTTCCAGGCCCCAACACTGTCCCTATATGAAAAATTTTCACGGTTATAAATGATTCTAGAACTAGGGGCCATAAATTCAAGTTATGGGGAGAGATGTTTAAACTGGATTGCAGAAAGTTTTATTTTATCCAGTGAGTTATAAATTACTGGAATTAGTTACTTACATGGGTGGTAAAGGCTGACAGTTTGGGAAAATTTAAAAGGTCAGCTGTTTAAATATCTATGGGAGGAGGGAAATGCTTAGGTTGTCTATTTCTTTTTCTTTTATTAATTATTTATTTATTATTTTTTTAATTTTCTTCTTATTATTTTATTCTTCCCTTTTTTTTTTTTTTTTTGTGGTTGGTGCAGCATAAGCCATAGGCTTCCTTGCACCATGTGGCCATTGCTAATACTAATTAGAAGTTGCCCCTGTTAATGTTACTTTAGCAAAAAGACAGAAAACTGGTACAGTATCAGTTCCACCACCACGTTACCTGATAATACACTCTACAAGTGAGAAAGCTATAGTTAAAATGTCACCTTTACTTAGCCAGAAGGGTTGACAGGCTGTCCTAAATCGGTAAAATGGCTTCGGTCAGAGGCCGTTTTACTGATTTAGGAGAGATTTTACCATTCAGAATAGCTCCGCCAAGCCACGTCTATTGAGGGAAATGCCTATCACAGTTACCACCTTCACACAAGGTACTTAACTCATCCCATGTTGTCATTGTTGAATGTGATCACATGGAAGTGTCAGAAGAGGAAATCTGTTCTGATTTAAAACCCAAAGGAGACAGCTGCGAAACGAATCTTCATGCATAGGGATGAGAAACTTGTTCCCACTAGACACATCATCCTAACTTTCAATTCACCAATTTCTCCTAGTGAGATCAAAACAGGTTACATTAACCGTCCAGTGTGTGTCCATGTGTTCCAAATCCTTTAAGGTGCTCTAAGCACCAGAAATATGGACACTCGCAAATGACCTGTCGTGGAGCCCTTGCCTGTGTCAGTATTCTGCAAGGGACATAAAACTACTTCATGTTCAGCCACAAAACCCACTTGTATTAACTGCCAAGGTAGAACACTCTGCATACTGACAAGCATGCTAGAAGTGGAAGGAAGAAAAAGAAATAAAAAGACTTAATGCAGAGATGAACATATATCATGAGGCAAGAAAAGCAGTGAAACTTATAAATGCTAACAGCCCTACCTACAATCAAAAGGTAGCAGGGAGGTGTTCCTTTGGAACTCAGACAGAAATGACCATCCCACCAAAAGAGTCATTATTCCCATTGCACACTACCTCTTAAGCTCAATAAACTCCATACAGAAGGATCAATCAGCTGCCACTCCTATATTTGTACTTCCTAATGCCCCGCCAGCAACAAAAGAAAATGCTGGAGAAAAGAATAAGAAACTTGTATATCGTAGCTCTCAAGAAAAAATAGATTGAGGAGAAGGTGATACCTGACAAAACAGTCTTGGAATTCTTCGTGAAGGAGGAAATGGACATACTTCCCCAAAAGAGAAATATTCAAGACTGAGAAAAGTTGGAAGCTGCCTGACGAACTCCTTGTCCTGAAATATAAAAGTGAAAAACAGGCACTTGATTTCACATCCAGGGCCTTTATCCCTACAACAGGCTGTTCACCAAACAGAAACTGAGAATAGCACTAACCCTCTCTAAGGCAAGAGTGCTGTTGACTAGATGCCATCCATTATAAAATGATTAAGCACCTTTCACCAAAATCTGTGGATCACCTGATCCTTCTATATAACAGAATCTTTACTGAAGAGCAGTTTCCGGATGCCTGGCACAAACCAACCATTCTTACCTTTGTGAAGCCAGGAAAGGACCCTAAAATTCCTTCCATCAGCCTATTGCTCTGACTGGTTATTTGTGCAAAATCCTGGAGAAAATGCTCATCTTGTATGGTAATTAGAATCAAATGACCTTCTCTTCAGCATGCAGTGCAGCTTCCGAGGGAATCGGTCCACTTTGGCCCATTTAATTTGACTGGAAAATTCGATTCAGGATGTTTTCCTGAAACAAGAAAATCTGGTGTCAGTATTTTTTGATATGGAAAAAACATATGACACAACTTGGAGATATGGCATTTTAAAAGACCTATATAGCCTTGGTCTTAGAGGCCACCTACCCATTAAATATTCTTCATTCTCTCTCTCCTCTTCTGTGCACACGTGCGATCCAAACTAGATTACGGGTCCCAGGTATGTGCTTCAGCCAGAGACAGCGTACATCAGTGGCTGTACCCTGTACATCATAAGGCTATTCGTATCACTACTGGAGCACTTAATACATCTCCTCTCCAGAGCTTATACATGGAAGCAAATGAACCACCATTATTGCTTTGATGTAAGCAGTAAGTCTCTAAAGTATGCTTTAAAATTGAAATCCCTACCAACCTATCCTACATCTGTTTTTGTGCCTAATTGGGAAAATTTGTACAATGACTGTCAGACTGTGAGACGTCCTTTTAGTATTTTCATCCAAGGACTACTCATAGAGTTTAAACTAACGGTAGACATGGTTGCAAGCACCAAAGCATACCCTTCCACCCTGGCCTTTTCATATTCCATCATGCAACTTTTCCCTTAAGAACTGGGTAAAGTCTGATACTCCATCTGTCTACCTACAGCTCTATTCTGTACACAGAGCTGAACACTCTGACTTCCTGCCAGTTTACACAGGTGGTGTGAAGTTGGAGTCATGTAAGATCTGCTGCTGATTTCCAGACATTACTACATCAGATCAGATTCTTTCTGAATTCAGCATATACACTGCAGAGCTGTATGCTATAGAATTAGCCTTGAATCACATTAGAACTTGTCAGTACCAAAGGTCTATAATATATTCCGATTCTTTGAGCATGTTATAGGCTTTATTATCTTTGAGACACAATTCTCATCCAGTTCTCTCTTGAGTTCAGCAGAAGTACATTCTTTTCATTAACACAATTTTGATATTTGCTTCTGCTGGATTTCTAGCCACACTGGGATTCAGGGAATTTATAATTTATTTGGCTGCAGTGTCAGCCAGATAAATTATAAAATTATAATATATAATTTGTGCATATAGTGTGAGTATACTAGCATTTATTCTATTTTACATTTGTATATAAATTTTGAAGTGGTAACCTTTTTGAAAGGTTACCAAAAATCCTTTTTATCTCTCTTATGGCATGGCTATAGCACACTATAGCCTCGGTCACTTTTGCACCAGAAAAACAGAAATCATCAATCAGTCAGTCAGTTCAACAAATTTAAGGCATCTGCAGAATAGCTTAAAAATCAACTTCTCTACTATGGTATCACATCCCTACAACCAGTCATTCACATCAACAGAACTTTTAGAATCTTCCAATAAAACATCCAATAATGCTGCTGATCCAGATGGAGTTTTCTGCATAATGTTTAAACAACAAAGCAGAAAATCACTGTTAAATTTTTATAATCAAACATTTTTAGAAAATACTTACCCAAACTCTTTGTGTCACTCAATTGTTCTAGCCTTCCCAAAGCCAGGAAAGGATTTTACCTTTCCACAAAATTACAGTCCAATTTCACTGACAAGCTGTTTAGACAAAGTCATGGAAAAAACAGTTCACAGGTGGTTAATGTGGTTCCTGGAAACTGAAAACTTGCTAAACAATAATCAGTACTGGTATTGGGAAAATCAGTCCACATTGGATGTGATGATCAAAGCAGAAACAAACATCAAAAATGCTTTCATAAGGAGACGGCACCTGGTCATGGTTAATCAGTATCGAGAATGCCTTCAGTTCCACTTAGCAATATGGTGTTCTTCAAGATCTTCATTCTTTTGATATGAGAGGACACTTAGCCAAATTTATAGAAAACTTCTCCTGCCACAGAACATTTCAGATTAGACACATGAACAATTTATCCAAATCATTTGAACAAGAGGAGGGTGTACTGCACAGTTTCCATCCTCAGTGCAACATTATTTACAATAAGAATTGCAAACATAATGTGGGACTTACCATATACAGTTGAATCGTATGTTTGTTTATGACCTCATTACCTCTTGTCAGTCCCAAACTGTGAAGACCATTGAAAGGCAACACTTCAACTCTCCATAGCCATAATAGGATCATGGCACTATGGAATGGCTATTCCCTAGCAGAAAAGAAATCTACTGCAATTCATTTCTGCAAATAACATAAACAACGTCCGAATCGAAAAATAGATCAACAACTTTTGTTTCTTGGGCTTATATTTAATTAATAAACAAAATTTTGCTGTTCATAACTTACCTTTGGACAGCTTTTCTAAAAAAATTGAACGTCCCAAGAGTCTATGCTATGTCCTGAGATGTTAATAGCAGCTCCCTCTTAAATCTCTATAGAACCTTAATTTCAGACCTTGGAATATTGAGGCATCCTAACCCTCTCTGCACCTCAGGAGAAAATCCTTACTGTTTAAGTACACAGCAAAAATTAAAAGTATTCCATTGCAACCCAGTCAGGATCCATAATCCAAGTGGGACCAAATTAAGGTGCTGCAGAGATTAAAGAAGGAGCTTCTATCAGCACAATAAACCTAATGAAAACTGCCCTGCAGGACTGCAATTGGAAGCACTTATGCACAGTTGAAACATTAACTTCCAGCTTATCTTTCAAAGAGTTGTTATCTGAACCTCCGTGGACTTCATTTTCACTTCTGTGTGACAATTTCTTTTTACAATGGAGAAAATACCCCTTAACAGCAACTTTCAGCAGCCACATGAAGCACATACCTTGGAACACTCAGGAAAACTTCATATATATACTGATGACTTCAAAACAGATGCAGCTTGGTGCTGCAGCAGTTTCTTCCATCTTCTCAGTAGCTGTTCCTCTTCTTACTGAATGTAGTATATTCCATCAAATTGTATGCAATAAAACAAACTAGTCCTAGATAACATAAACAATCACCATTTCAAGCAAGCTCATATGTACGTACTCCTTAAGTGGAGTCACTGCCATTCAGTCCACTTTTTCTTCCTCTCATCCCATCCTGTCCTGAAACAGATCCGATCTAGATTGTGTCACTATCAAACATCCAACCTTTTCCTGGTCATGTTGGCATCCCAGATAATGAATGTGTGGATCATGTAGCTGAACATCCTGATAATGGATCTTTCTGTCACCTGAAAGTGCCCCAATGACTACAAATCCATTATTAAGCATTATTAAAACAGCATGTTGGAATCATTGGTCTAAACTGTGGCAAACCGAAATCAGTAATAAACTCCTGCAGATAAATAAAAAATAAAAAAAAAAACAGGTGTGGTTCTTTTTAGGAGAAGCAGATGAGAAGAAGTGATTTGCATTGGTCATTTCCATCCACCTCGTCTGTATTTGCTTATAGGAGAGAATCCCCCCCCCCCCAAACACACAAAAACCATTGTTTGTTTTTCCAAATCCTGCTAACAATTAAGCATATCTTCATTGAATGCCCCAACACTCAAATATCCAGAAATCCAGCTTTGGGAACCATTAACTTTATCACACATTCTTGCAATAATGCAAATTTTTAAGACCTATTTCAGTATTTGAATTAGACAAATTTATATAATAATCTCTGGTAATCATAAAATGGAAAATTTAGTCATAACTAAAACATGAACAGCTATAATATGGCTCAGGAGGCCCTTGTGCCAAAAACTCTCAAATACAACTACTACACTTTTATCAGATCCTGTTCAGACTATGGTGCCCAATTTTATGACTCTTACATAAGGCTGTGTTGGCTTGGTTCAGTCCAGTCCAACGAAAACAAACCTGCTAATATCCTGTTACACGAGCTGACACACCACTGGAACATCCATCTTGCAAATATCTCTGAAGTTTCAGACATTATAACCACCATGGACAATAACTGTTTTTCTCAGTGGGGGAACACTTCCTGTGAAGCCAAAATTTTAGACAGTTACATGCAGCTCACGCCTTGACCAATGCACAAACTCTTCAAATATATAGAGATGGTATATATTTTAATTATTAGTAGAGGCATATGATGCAAGAAAGCAAGCTTATGCAGCATCAGCAAAAAAAAAAACCAAAAAAAAACCGCTCCCATTTCACCCCTCTCTTCCTTCCAAATACCTGTCCAGCTCAGCCATAAATTTATTTAGGCTATCAACATCAACAACAAAGGATGGAAGTCTGCTCCACCGACTGACTGCCCGCTGGCTAAAGGCAAACTTCCACACATCTATCCCATAACTGTCTTTCCTCAATTTGAATTTATGCCCTCTCAGGTGATTATTCTTAGCAAGAGGAAGAATCCCATCAGCATTGAGCATGCTCAAACCATTCAAGGCTTTATACACCTCAGTCAGATCACCTCGCAGGTGCCTAGTCTCCAGACACTGTAATTTGCAAAACTTAAGTCTTTCTTCGTAAGAGCAACCCTTTGTTCCATTTTCTAATCTTGTTGCCCTTCTCTGTACTTGTTCCAACAGCTCTACATCCTTCTTAAAAATGAGGCCTCTAGACCTGTATACAGTACTTTAAGGTGTGGCCTGACCATTACCTTATACAAGGGGATAATCACCTACTTATCCCTGCTAGAAAAATTGCTATATATCATTGACAGGACACTATGAGCTATTCTTGCAGACTATCTGCACTGCTCAGAAAACTTCATATCTGCCTGAACAATTACCCCCAGGTCCTTTTCATTCTCTACCACTGTTGGTGTAGTATCACAGAATTGATACGTTACTCTGGGTTTACTGCTTCTCATATGTACTACTTTACATTTGTCAATGTTAAACTTCATTTGCCATCTCTCAGTCCATCTGCTCAACTTTTCTAGATCCAGCTGCAGCAGCGTACTGTCATTAGTGTCCTTAACAACCCTGCCAACCTTTGTATCTTCTGCAAATATCATTTATAAATACAGAAAACAACAATCAATATCATTTATAAATACAGAAAACAACAATGGACCCAACACTGAACCTTGAGGAACTCCACTAATAACATTAGTCCACGATGAGCAGTGCCCATTGATTACCAATCTCTGTCTTCTCCCACTCAACCATCCCTTTATCCATAGCAGCAATTTGCCTCCAATGCCACACTGCTCCAATTTTTGCAGCAGTCTTCCATGTGCAACAGTATCAAAAGCATTTCTAAGATCCAAATATATGATATCAAAGTTATTCCCTGCATCCAGTTCCTTTGTGACTACATCATAGTATCCAATCAAATTGGTCAGGCAAGACTTTCCTTTAACAAAACCATGCTATGTCTGAGCTATAACTGAAGTCTTGCCTAGATGATCCTGCAGTGCTTCTTTAACCAGTGCCTCCATTAATTTTCCTGGAACAGAAGTAAAACTCACAGGTCTCTAATTACTTGTGTCGCCCTTTGATCCTCCTTTGTGAATTGGGGTCACAGTCCAAGCAAGCTCTCATAATTATGGCTAAGGGTTTGCTTACTTCCTTTGCTGCTTCCTTTAATATAATTGGATAGATCCCATCCACCCCGGGTGCCTTTTTTATGTTTATTTCAACAATTTTTCCTCCACTTTCCTTTCAGTTATTACCAAATCATCTAGCTCACTGCCAGAGTTTAATTCAACTCTGGCATTCCCCTCCCTGAATAACTACTCGTGTGAATGTAGATGCAAAATACTCATTTAGTTTGTTAGCCACCTGAGCAGGATCATCAACAGTTGAACCATCAATATCCTGTGGACCAATCTGATTCATCCCTTTCCTTCTAGAGTTTACATAGGCAAAGAACTCTCTGCTGTTTTTCTTGGCATCCTTTGCCAAAGATTTCTCATAATCTGCCTTTGCCTGCCTAATCTCCTTTGTGACTTGGTTACAGACCATTTTATATCTATCATAGGCTTTCTAATTTATAATCATCATGGAATACATATAAATTGATGGGTGACATCTTCCATGTCACCCATAAATTTATATGTATTCCATGCATTTTTCTTCCATGCCATATGTCTCATTAGTTCATCTGACATACATTTAGTCTTAAACCTTGAACAATTTTCTTAGTTGGTATGTAAAGTCTAGTAGCTTCCAAGATTAATTCTTTGAATGCCTCCCATTTTGAATTTGCTGTTGGTAACATTATCAATTGGTCCCACCGTATAGAATTTAAATACTGTCTCAGACCACCGTAGTTGCCTTTACAAAAGCAAAAACCCTTACCTTTACCCCTGATGGTAGTTACCTCTTTGAGTAAATCCCACTTTGGCACACTGTGATCACTGCCACCTTGTGGTTCCTTTATCTTCAGATTCTTAATGCATGAAGAATCACTACTGATAATCAGATCAAGAGTATTACTCCCTCTAGTTGCCTCCCAAACATGCTGATGTAGAAAACAATAATCCAATAAATCCACAAAAGCCTTGCTGGTGTGTGAGTGACCAACCCACAAATTCCAGTCAATATCTGGGGAATTAAAATCCCCCATTATAAGACTCTCTGATTTACTGGTCCACTCTATTTCCGTGTACAGTTTCTTATTATACTCATCAGAGTCGTTAAGCCTATAACACACTCCTACTCTTTGGTGCAACATAAGCATTGGGAGATCAATTTTGATCTCACAATGCTTATGTCACACCAAACTGACTTGACACTGCACTGTCCAGCGATGTCAACTGGCTTCACTTCCTTGGATTTTATGTGTTTCATAACTAATAGCATAACCCCTCCTCCCTTCCTATCCTTTCTGTACACATTGTACTCCCTAAATTCCAGTTCTGCATTCCTTATATCTGTGTGACACCACGTCTCTGATATCCCAACAATATATGCCTTTGATGTTTTGAGCAATACCTCAAATTCATCAAATTTATTTACCAAACTCCTAGCACATTGCTGTACACACAAGTATATATATGCACCTGTTCCTATTCTTAGCTACCCTATCACAACAGACCCAGCAGTCTGAAACACCCTGCATCTTGTTTTTCAGGCTGCTGCTCATCCAATAGAAGCAGTGCAAGAATCATTTTCACCTCTGCCAGTGGCTACTGTTAATCTATTAGTCCTTGTATCCCCCCAAGCTAGCAGTTTTTCGACCCACCTAACACTGCCTCGATATCATCAGCAAATATTCTTGCACCCTTTCTATTTAAGTGTATCCCATCCCTGCAGAAGCAGTCTCTCCTGTTAACATTATAGCATGATATACTAGTTTCCTTACTTTGACATACATTTATTCTTTACTTCATGAATATACTGAACCTCTAAAAATTCTATTTCATTTTCTAAACTTCTTAATTTTCAAAATTGTAAATGATGGATTCATGTTGAATTTTAGAAAAATTACTTCATGGGCAGAGGTATGTGATTTGAATGATGTTAATGATATGCCAGAATGTGTTCAGAATCTAATGAACCAAGTGTAATTTACTTAGAAAACAATTGATCAAAATAGTATTTGTCAATCTAGCCATATCAATCACTAATGATTTTGATGATTTAGGAGTGAAACTGTATTTGACATGCTATAAAGGAGTGGTTTCGAGACATCATGAAACATCAAACAATGGACAAGTACCCCTTAACCCATTAGCTGTTGCTTGAAAATTTTAAATGTCTCTGTGTGCATGAAAATTTGAAAAATCAGCAAAAAATAGTTCAAAATTGTTTCCTCTTTTTTTTTTTTCAATGCCACCTATATTTTCAATCTTTTCTGAAAATACCTGTGGAAAAACCATGATCTGTATTAAAACATATTTTTAATTAATTTTTTAAAATTAAAGCTCCCTTTAGACCTGTTGGCAAGCAAATGCACCTGGTGAGATTGGGGGGGGGGGATCTGATTGAGGTCTGTACAATTCTGAAAGAGGATAGTAAAATGAATGAAGGTGAGATGGGGGGAATCTGATTGGGGTCTGTACAATTCTGAAAGAGGATAGTAAAATGAATGAAGGTGAAATTTTCGAGATTATAAATATACTGGAACTTGGGCTAGAAATTCAAATTACAAGAGAAGTGCAGAACTGATTGTTATAAGTTTTCTTTTAGTGAATGAGTTATTAAATTACTGGAATAAGTTACCTCTATGAATAGCTGAGCTCACAGCTGGGGAAATTCGAAAGTCAGTCAGATTGGTACTACTTAAGAAGTGATACACAACTAGGGTTTTTTTCCCCACCTTCCTCTCTCTCTTTGGTACAGCAAAAGTCTGGGGGCTTTCTTTTCCTGTATACTTACACCTCATTAAACGCTTGAGAGATGTATTTAGTAGGAACACACCTGATATGTAGACAAGACAAAAGTTGGAAATTACTTCTTGCTAATGCTCCTGCTAATTGTGCAACAGCAGTTTCTGAATACCTTTCAACGACCCTGTAATCTTCTTTCAACAGTTCTTTTATTTATTTGATCTTGTACCATGTGATTTTTATTTTTATTTTTTTTTTTCGTAACTAAATGTCCAGGCTTACAGATGATACGAAGGTTGGCAGAGTTGTTAATGACAACTCTGCCAACACAACTCTCACGACATATATTGTGTTGGCAGAATTGTTAATGACAGTATATGATGGGCTGAGAGATGGCAACTGAAGTTTAACATTGATAAATCCAAATTACTGCATATGGGTAGCAGTAATCCCAGAGTAATGTATCAACAGTCTGATACTACACAGTGTGGTGCCTCCGTAGCCAAGTGGGAAGGAGCAGCAGTGCGTAGCACATGCTTCTTGATTAGACCGGGGTTCGAGCCCGTCACCACCAAATACGGAGGATGCGGAAAGGTCAGGGAATGACCACCGCATATTCCCGGAGCAATATGGCCTTAGTTGCTAATGCTTCTAAAAACCAAATAACAAACAAACCACACAGTGTGGTAGAGAATGAAAAAGACCTGGGGGAAATTGTGCAGTCAGATATGAAGTTTTCTGATGGCCACTATTCAGACAGTCTTGTGGTGTCTTGTCAATGATATACAGAATCTTTCTTGCAGGGATAAGGAAGTGATTTCTTTTTAAAGCAAGGGTCAGGCCACACCTTGAGTACTGTATTCGGGTCTGGAAGGCTCATTTTAGGAAGGATCTAGACTGCTTGGAATGAGTACAGAGAAGGGCAACGAGATTGGTGAATGGAACAGAGGGTTGCTCTTACGAAGAAAGGCTTAAGTTCTGCAAATTGCAGTGTCTGAAGACTAGGCACCTATGAGGTGATCTGATTGAGGTGTATAAGGCCTTGAATGGTTTGACCAAGCTCAATGTTGATGGTGATGGGATTCTTCCTCTTTCCCAGATTAATCACCTGATGGGACATAAATTCAAATTGAGGAAAGACAGTTGTAGAATAGATGTGTGGAAATTTGCCTTTAGCCAGCGGGTGGTTGATTGTTGGAAAAAACTGCCATCTGTCTTAGAAGTTGACAGCTTAAATAAATTCAAGGCAGAACTAGACAAACATTTGAAGTGAATGGATGGGTGAAATGGGTAGGGGTGTTTTTTTTTTTTTTTGGCTAAATCTATATAAACTTGCTTTTTTTCATCATATGCCTCTAGTAATGCTAATGCTAAAGAACTGCTTAAAAGGACAACAATTTTCCTGCGAATCAGAAGTTATGGCAGTTATAATAAATTTGATCAAAGATCTTTTACAAAAAAAAAGTACTTCGAAGAAGCTTTTTTGAAATTGTGTAACCAGTGGAAAAAATTGTAAATAGCCATTTTTAAAACTGTGAAATGAATTATTATAAATGTTAATGTGTTGAAATAAAAATTTGCTCCTGCACTTTTTTGAACCTTCCTTGTATTTAACTTATATCATGAGAAGATACTATCTTCTCATGATATAAAAACAAAAAACTTTTTTGTTTTTAGATAGTTTTTTTGTTTTTTTTTTGACTTGCAATTTTCATAGTGTTTAAAGAATGTCTCATGTTTGAAAGAGATAAAATGAATTTCTTTCTTGAGGCAGTTTGTTTAATTATAGCATTTATGGCCCCAGGTGCCAAGCATTCCGTGGCCAAGTGATCTCAGTGCGTTTATCAAAGCGAACTATCCAGAGTTTTTGCCAGTACAGATTCTGTTTTTTTCTGAATACTGGTTTTTTCCTCATTTTATATTGCAATAGCTCTTTCATTCTACAAGAAGTAGGCAAAGGCCCAGAAAAGAAAGTCACCTTTCTGTTTCTTTTTCATTTATCACTAAGACAACTAACAGCCACTTGGTCACCTCATGGCACTGCTGCTGCTTCCCGTTACAGCAAAGAAAACTTTTCTTACAAGGTTCATCCTATGTTAAACCAAATCAGAAGTCTCTTATTAAAAATTGAGGAACATCATCAATCAGTGACCTTTTGCTGGATTCCAGCCCATTCGGGGATAAAGGGGAATGAACTTGCTGACAAAACTGCCAAAAATTCGTCAAATTATGATCTAACCGTCACTCCTATTCCAATCTCTGATTATAATCATATCATAGAAACAACATTTCTTGCACAGTGGAAAGAGCTATGGCACACCCAAACCAATAATAAACTTTATCAGTTTAAACAAGATCCACAGCTTTGGTGCTCTAGCACCAAAACAGTACGAAGAGAAGAAGTAGTGCTTGCACGAGCATGGATAGGACATACATACCTGACTCACCTTCATCTACTTACAGGAGAGGAACCTCCTCAATGTCCACGCTGTTCCTCACATTTAACAGTCAAACACATTCTCATTGACTGCCCTCACTATCATCAGGACAGAACATCCATCCTCCATTCCCTAACAAATCTTCAAGAACCGATGACATTAAAACGTATTATTGGTGACGATGCAAACATCAGTGAATTTTTCTCTTTTTCAAAAAAAAATTGGAATCTATCATAAATTTTAAAAGATCTCTAATAAAAAATTCCTATGAATAGGCCCCCACTATACCCTCAGTAGCTCGTGCGACATTAAACCCCCATAACACACACACACACACACACACACGCTCCTGCTTCCCCGCGGTGGGCCGGTAACCTGGGTGGTAAAGACAAACCCCAAGGGCCAAAAGGAGCCATCATGGATCTTATCTCTTTTCCATCATTAGAGCCTTCAAGCTCAAGACCTGAATCTCTTGACAATGAATCCAGTCACCCTAAAAGGCTTCGAAGAGAACAACAGTCTCCTGACATATCTAACTTTCTAGTTATACACTCTCTCTCCACCCAGCCTGTGGGCAAGTTATAGCCATTTATGATCCAAAAACATTTGGAAACTATTGCTGGGTCACCAAAAATGAAGAGAATGCAATCCAGAGACCTCCTCGTTGAAACAGCCACCTCCAAACATTCTGAGTGGCTATTAAAGACAACGACATTTGGTAGGTTGCCAGTATCTGTTACTCCCCACAATACCTTAAATTCGTCAAAAGGCATCATCACAGAATTGGACCATCGTACAGTGTCTGAATTAGTTGAAGAACTAATTCATCCTCAAACAAACAAACTTTTAGAGTTAATGGTTGTGTGAATTTTTTTTTTGGCTTATGCTACATTTGCGAAACCAGGATAAGACCCTACAAATCCGCAGCACTATTGACCAATTGCACTCACCAGCTGTATGTGCAGGGTCATAGAGAAAATGGTCAACACCCGGCTATCCTGGTTTCTAGCTCAAAATGACCTTATAAATCCAGTGCAGTGTGGCTTCCATGAAGGTAGATGCACTCTCAACCTTTTGATTAAGACAGAAATGAACATCCATGATGCCTTCATACGGAAAGAACACCTTGCCATGGTCCTCTTTGACATTGAAAAAGCCTTTGACACTACTTGGAGAATGGTATAATGTGAAATCTATACAATCTGGGATTACACAGATACCTACTACAGTTTATCAGAAATTTCCTACACCACCACTCATTTCTTATTTCAAGTCAGAGTTCACAATCAATTATCCTCAAAATTTATCCAGTTAAAGGAGTACCACAAGGGTCAGTACTAAGTGCCACTCTCTTTAATATAATAATGAATTCAATAACAGATGAACTACCACAAACAATATCTACTACCCTGCACGCTGATGACTTCACTATCGCCTGCCATTTGCCTAACATGCGAATGATAGAAAGACAGTTGCAATGTGCCATCAACAAAATAGCTAAATAGTCCCAAAACAATACTTTTGTCTCTTGCACCAAAAAACAATTGGAATATGCTTCTGTAAGAAGTGTAACCTACATCCACATCCAGAACTTCGACTAGCAAATCAAGTCATACCAGTGTGACTTGTGAATAAGTCATGATATTTGACCAAAAACTCACCTTCCTTGAATATATAAAATCACTCCGGATTTCCTGTCTTAAAAAGCTTAACATCTTAAGAGTTCTGTCTGGCAAGACATGGGGAGCTGACCGTTACATACTAATACATCTGTACCATGCATTAATATGGTCATGTTTGGACTACGGTTCTGTAGTCTTATAGCTCTGCTAGATCCAAGCACCTTATGTTGGCTTGATCCTGTACACCACAGTGCTCTTCGTCCTGCACTGGGGGCATACTGCACGTCACTGGTTCAGAGCCTATACGCCGAAGCACATGAAACACCCTTGCAACTACGCAGACAAATTCTTTTATTAAATTATGCAGCAAAAACTCAAAGGGCATCCATGACTTTCATCAACTGGTGAAATACCACCACTTTGCTTATTGGAGGCTTGAAGTGGTGAAACCCATGTTTAGTCTCTAGAGCAAAGTTTCCCGCATCCCCCTCCCCCCATACTTCTCCTTCAACCCATGCATAGTACTAGGTACTATAGGTTCTGATACCTTTCATGTTTGGGGTTTTCATAAAAAAAAAAAAATCACCCCAACTGGAATGGACTTTTCTCTCCTAAATGGGAAAGCCTTTATAGAGCTTACCCATCTATAAACTCATCAACTGGTATACGTCTTTGCACACTACAGACTGACTGGCAAATTGACCTTAGTAAGATACAGCCTATTGCCTCTTATACAATCCGACCTTGGATGTATCATATACCGCTGTGTGACTTTTCATTCACAGCCTGGGGAAAACACACCATGTCCCAACAAAGTATACTACAAATACATGTCACACCGAGAACCTAGCATGGCCAGTACACACCAATCTACACAGATGGGTCTAAAACTGACAATCACGTTGGTGCAGCCGCATTATTTCCCAACGTTACCATATCCAAGCAGCTCCCCACTGAATGTAGCAGAACTCTGTGCTATCTGTATAGCCTTAAATTGCATACTCTCAACAGCCTTAGTGCACAGTATTATATACACCGACTGCATTAGTGCCATCCAAACTATACAGCGGAATAAAAATCATGATAACCCCTTATTCATACACATCTGGAATACTCTGACTAAGTTAAATCAGAAGAAGCAACAAGTTCTCTTTTGTTGGATCCCTGGTCACTCTGGAATATCTGGAAACGAACAGGCCAACCTAGCTGCCAAAACTGCTACTGATCCTATAGACCAATCATTTACTACACCTGCATCTGACTATAAGTACATTATAAGGAAGCGATATCTTGAACAATGGCAACGCATCTGGCAGAGCCAAGGCAACAATAAGCTATTCAGTATAAAAAAAATCTAAAACCTTGGAGCTCTAGCATATGGGAGAACCGACATGAAGAAGTCGTATTAGCTCGATTACGGATAGGCCACATGCACCTGACCCATTTTTATCTGCTTGCGGCCACTGATCTCCCACAGTGCACAAAGTGCACCACTCAGCTCACTGTCCAACATCTACATATTGATTGCCCCAAATACAATACTGATCGACAAGCTATGTTTACCTCATTTTCCACGACGAACTGGGAAGGAGCAGCAGTGCGTAGCACATGCTTCTTGATTAGACCGGGGTTCGAGCCCGTCACCACCAAATACGGAGTATGCGGAAAGGTCAAGGAATGACCACCGCATATCCCGGAGCAATATGGCCTTAGTTGCTAATGCTCCTAAAAACCAAATAACGATCCACGACGAACACCTCTTTCAGCATTTCTGACCTGGCAGACACGCCACACGTGACCATAATTTTTGGTTTCCTCTAACTGATAAAACTGTACAACGCAGTATAAACTTGAATAACATCTATACAGATATAACTACGTATTTAACATCACCATAGTGAGGTGCATTATGGCCGTTGCTGCTCTTGTGCCATAAAGCCTCCATACAGACAACAAACGTGTTTAAAACATATTGGCCTATACAGGAGCATACAATTTAACATCTCTAAATAAACTGTGAACAGACACAATTTGGCCTTGGTAGCCCTTGTTTGTTAACCCCAATTCCAACAACAACAACATATAGCATTTATTTTAACTTAAAATCAGGAATGAATAGTCTTATGATTTTTAGTCATTTTATTCATTTTATTTCTGTTATCTTATAGGTTGTGAATTGGATAGCAGGAGACACCAGCAAAAGTATGGTTTGATATGGAATTTTTGGTACAGCAAATTTAAATTTTAATAAATTTTAAACACAAATTTATATGAAGCAGCTTGTTCCTATGAAGGGATAGCTACATGGCATGCCAGTTTCCAGCATATTGGAAATATCATTCATTCAGCATTTCAGTGTTACTTTATCAAACTTTTAATAAATTTCTAAAAGTCTTTCTATTTACAATGCCAGATTTATTATTTAGATGAATATATATAAAATATTGAATTTTAAATATATCTATATATTTTGAAAATTGTCTATTTACTGATCAAGACTGCTGATAAATTTTATGGACATTTTTGTAAATTGCATTTGACATAATTTTTATACCAGATAGAAATGTGAAGTGAATAATATAGATAAAATTACGTAATAAATTTTCAGTCATTTTGAATGAATATGTGCATTTTTCTTGAAATGCCAAATAAATATTAAATAGTTATGTATTAAATATATAACTGTTTTTAGAAATATTTTTATTATTGTATGAGGCAAGTAATGTAACTTAATTATCATTTTTAATTACCATATTTTCTGGACCATAAGATGCACACTTTTTTTTCTTGGAAAATGCCCAAATTTTTCCTACATCTTTGTGGTCCAAAGGTATGTTAGGTGCACATAGTGCTGTTTTATCTCTAACCATGGCTAGAGAAAGTATGTTCAAAACATTCAAATGGCCTTCTGAAAAAAACTGGCTTTTTTGTTTTGTGACTGTTTCAGATCACACATAATGAAGGAAACTAAAAAAGGACAGTTGCTGAGTTAAACATTAAGGCTTTTAAAGCTGTAATTCCAGAAGGTTTTAGCCAGAAGCCATTGGACCTGCTGGTCCAACTGAATGGAAGCTTCACAATTTGATACCAACAGTACAAATGAAGCCATCAGCAATTTTCACAAGTGTGTGATTGGGTGAAAATTCATGGGAGTTGTGAAACATGAAATAGTTGACAGTTTCTTGATAGTTACCATATTTCAAGAAATTTGGAATCATCACAGCCCTTGAGAGCAAATCCTCTGGCCTGTACATGACCTTCTTTATGACTGGTCACAGTTCCTTCAGGACTAAACTCCACAGCCTGGGACTAACTGATGACCCATGCAGATTCCCTGAAGACTGCACACATCTGTTATATGATTGTCCATGTCATTACGAAGACCAAAATGTTTTTATTACAAAGATTGGTCCACTACCCAAGAAACTACAAACATTTCTACATCATCGAAGAAGAATACTACAAAGCCTTTACCAAATTCTTGCTGGCAGTCTTTGAACAAAGAGAGCTTTTCTGGTAAACTTTACAAACCCTTCCAATGAATGCAGCATAATTCATCCTCAACAGCTCTGTTGACACTTAACATAATACTTCTGAAACTACCAAGCTGTAACCTTCCCACCTTGTTTACTCAAGAAACTGAGATTTACCTGAATGTGATACTACCCACATCAAAGTCAGCTCCTTGCCCATTTAATGCTAAGCAGGTGTTGTATGAATGTATGATTGTGAACGTTTTGTGTATATATTTTGTGTTAGCGTACGAATGTGCATATGTGAACCAGGTGTTATGTTCATGTCCTTGTCTGTGGGTGAATGTGACTGCAGTGTATTTGTTCCATGTCTGGGTGAATGTGACTGTGGCATATTTTTTCTGTGTCTGTGCATGAATGCAGCCTTGCCAACCTTGTGTATTCATGAGCTTGTTTGTATGTTGTTAGTGTTGCATAATGTATGCCAGTGTGAAAGGGTGGGCAAGTTGAACTAATGATTATGTATGATAGTTTCCTCGATAAGCTGCGCAAAAAAAAAGTGTGTGCTGTTTATATTTAGGGTGCTGTGAGGAGTGAATGTGTTCATGTAAAGTAAAAGAGAATGAATGAGAATGTCCCTTTTGTTACTATAACATTGAAGCGGTAGGTTAAGATGGGAACTTCTGGTATGACTGATCTTGGCCATGTGTGTGAACTGTGCAAGGGCGAAATGAGTGTGTGTGATTTGTTTGATATATATATATATATATATATATATATATAAAATTGTACACTATATAGGGTGTCTCAAAAATACACGGCAACTTCAAGAATGAGTTCCTCATATGTAGACAATAAAAATAATTTATATCAACATAGTTGTGGAAATGCTTGGTTTCCGAGTTTTGAAGGTCTTTCTATGACACTTAACTGTTCACATCACCTTATAGTAATTGTTCAAAATGTCCACCTTCTGCCTGAACACAGGCCTCACATTGACGTCTCATGGACTCGTGAAGACGATGCCAAATTCCTGCATGTTTCATATTGTCTCACAGCCTGCCACAATTCGATTGCGGAGTTTCCACATCAGCTACCAGAGTCGAATACATCAATGACTTTAAATGGCCCCACAAGAAGAAATCTAGTGGGTTTAAATCAGTGAGCATGGAGGCCAGGCAGTTGGTCCATCTCTATCTATCCACTGACCAGGAAACCTTCGATTCTGGTAATTGCGCTAATATACTCACCAAATAGTCGAACGTTGAACAGTTGCATTGCTGTTCTGCATGTGCTGATTCCAGGAGTGGCATGCACAACATCCAAAATCTCCTCCTCAACTTTCAGGAGTTGTAGATCTTGGTCGTCCACTGTCGGCAGCACGAAGTGTAAAGGTCCTGTGTTCACAAAGGCGGCGATGGATACCTTCAAACGTTTTCCTGTCTGGACGTTCGTTCTGGGAATCTTTCATGGTACAAATTATGAGCCTCCAGATCATTGCCATCCACCAAATCGTACTTAAGGTCCATATCCGCTTGCTCCTGGTTTGAGTACATGGTCAGAATCGAAATCCACCAGATTCCAGTACCTTGTGATGAAGGAAGTCACCTGCGGGAGATAACACATTCCCGTTAATAACTCGGGAACCAAGCATCTCCGGAACTATGTTGATATAAAATATTTTTATTGTCTACATATGAGGAGTTATGCCGTGTATTTTTGAGACACCCTGTATATTCAGGGTGATGCATCTGTCAGTGTGCAAGATGAAGGAACAAGGTGATTGAGAGAGGGAAATGTGTACTCTGAATATGAGTACACATTTCCCTCTGAATATGTGTAATTTGTACACATATTCAAATGCACTCTGAATATGTGTAATTTATATATATTTTTTTAAAAAAAAGTCTTGTGTGCGTGTAGTATGATAGGTGTGCAATTGATGAACAATGTGTTGTGAATTTGGTTTGCATGACAAGTATTCCTGTTCCCAGATTGACTGCAGTAGGAGTAACCTTCCTGAGAAGCCCCCTCCTCCCATTGCTAATACTGTGCAGTTCTTTTCTTGATGGTATGGCATTGGATGCTGAACTGGCTGCAGCTAGTCTGGCCAGTGTAGGATTTTAGCTCAATAGTGACCTCCACTCTTACATAGGGCACTCCGTTCCTATGACTCCTCCCCCCCACACACTCTCCTAGGCTTTGCCCATCCCCTCTCCCCAACTCCTTCCAAGCACTTCACCTGGTGGGCCCTACTACCCTAAATACTTTTACTCCTCTTAACATCTCCCCCCCCTTCTTCATCTTTCAGTTTCCTGGTGGAAGTAATCCTATCATCCATTATCTTCTACCACCACCTATAACTTAAACTGTCACCTCTGCACTCTTTTCAAACAAAAACTTTTTTTTTAAAGGGTCCTTCCCGACAGGCTCACAATGCCAGGGTTCACCGAGCCAGAGTTCTTTTACTCCTTATTCCTGGCCTGCTTCCCCGTGTTAGGCGACTGTCGTGTTCCACAGGCTCCTTGGCTAAGTGGCTAGATGAACAATAGACCAACATGATGCAAACTGCATAATCACGCACACTGTCTGGCCTTTACAGAGTTTGTATTGCATCTCAAAACTATATTGCAGAGTCAAGCAAAACATGCAGTGATGCTTAATCTTTAATACTACACTCTACACCCTTGATGGCTCTGAATATGGTTTGCTGTTTGAAGAATGTGAATGTTCAGGCCAGAATATTAGTAATAGATGAGTAACAATAGCAGTGATGATGGCTTTCTTCAATGAATAAAAGCTTCATTTTATGTCAGCATTTTGCTTATTAAACAAGATATGTATTAAATATGATATGAATAAAAATATATTTTTCTTCCAAAATTTGTCTTCTAAAATGTAAGTATGTGTGTTATGGTTCAGTGCATCTCATCATCCAGAAAGTAATTATCAGTATAATTATTAAGGTGTACTATATTTTCATTGAAAATTCTATGAATTCCATTATGAAGGATTACTTTGTTTAATCCTTTTTATTTTCCAAAATATATTATGGGTCAGTGTTCTTTATTATTTGAACTGTCTTCTACATAATCATGATATATATATATATATACAAGACTGGCTCTAGGGTTTGTATGTCTGAGAACAGGTGCAAACTGCCTGTGCAGAACTGACAGTTACTACTTGACAAATATATTTTTTTTTTAAATAAATTAAAATAATAGAATTTGATATCCTGTGCAGGAACAAGAATATGAGATATGATTACAAATTTAAATATTAGTTTTTTAAAATGTAAAATAAAACACAATAATTTTAATATATGATATATAGGAATATGTATTAATTTGAAGGAAAGAAGATTGGGTATAATTATGACCAAAGAATAATGCTTCATGAATAAGGCTGTAAATTTTATCTTCAGATCTAAAAACTTGAACCCTCGTGGTTTTATTGCAAGTGTAGAACTGTGTGGCACAGCTCTTACATCTGCCTAGAGCTGGTCCTGGATATATGTATATATATATATGAGAATTATTCGATTCCTGCAATTTGCAGTTGTGTTGTGTATATTACTATTATTTATTATTATTTGTGGATGATATTCACTTCTTGTCTATTTAACTTTACCTTTCCTGATAAAATTATTTTGAAATGAGATTTAAACAAAATGAAACTTAAGATAAATTATTTAGATTTGTATAAATCCAGTTGATTTTTAAAAGTAAAATTGGGAAAATAAAGCATGAAATTGTATCATAATAAATGATAAATTAAAATAAACAAATCTCTTTCAAATTACTTGATTTGCCATTCTGAACTTAACAGGTATCTATTCTACAACTGCCCTACAAAATTAACTGAACAAAATGTTTTTTGTGAATATTTTATTGTGAATAGTGTCACCGAAGGCAAATATTTGATATAATAGGCATCTTGGCATGCAAATTCCGAGTATCCAATTGAAATTGATCCACCACCTTACAAAGCCACATGTTATGCAAATTATGCATGACTATAAAAACACAACTTCATTCCCATTTTTTGGCTTGCTCAGTGTGTTAGTCACATCTCCAGTACTCAGGATAGCTAGTTATTGTCGTTGAGATAATTATTTGAGATGACAGGCCGTTGGCACATTGGCTTAATGTGTCACGCAGTGTTGTCTTGGCACTATGGAAGTTTCGGGAGCCATTACATTTAGAGCTGGCCACCTGAGGGCCATGTGAACCAGAATAGACTCCTATCTGGCTCTAACAGCAAGGCGGAACCCTACAATGTCATTTCATCAGCTCTTTTTTGAGGTTGCTGCAGCAACAAGTTAAAAAATATAAAACTGGACTGTGTTAAGAAGGATCAATTCTATGTAAGGAAGCCAGTGGTTTGTATCCCATTAACCCCAAACCACCGCAGAGCTCGTCAAAATTGGTGCCGTGAATATGTGACTTGGAGCCCTGACAAATGAGTTCTGTTTTCAGTTGAGTCCTGTTTTAGCTTAAAAACAGATTCTAGGCATTATTTCATCTGGAGACCAGGAATGCCGTACCATCCTTTGAACATCAGAGAAAGGGATGCTTACGGTGGAGGTGGTGTTCTCGTGTGGAGCAGAATAACAAATAATGACCGCGCCGCTCTTCATGATTTTAGAGGTACCAAGAAAGGATCCTTCAACCCAGTGTTATTTTAGAGGTGTGGTTGGCCTAGATTTTTTTTCATGCATGACGACGCCACTCATATACAGCTGATGCTGTGGAGGAATACTTTGAAACTGAAGATATCTGATGACTTCCACGGCCAGTAGGATCACCAGACTTAAATCCAATCGAATGTGTGAGACGCCCCTGGGCATTGCATTGCATGCCAACAGTCAACACCTGGGTCACTTGGGGAGGTAAGGTATGTGCTGGCAGAATGGAATTTGTTGCCAATAATCTTATAGACACCCTTATATCGTGCATGGTTCACTGCTGTCAGGCCTGTTTAGTGATTGGAGGGAATCATATGCTGTACTGATGCCGTGTGACCATGTTTTTGAGCATTTTTTGTATCGCCTTCTGTAATGTGACGTTTTTTGGAAATTCGTGTACAACCCCTATAAAGTCCTTTATACCTGGCCAAAGTTTCTTGCTTTCTCCGCATTTCATCCTTATTCTATCATACACCACCATGCAAAATTTTGTCCCACTTCATTGCAAGCTGCATGAGTTGCACTGCATTTTCTGTTAATTTTGTCAAGTGATGTTTGTGCAGGTAAAGGACTGACAGGCACCTCCGTAGCCAGGTGGGCAGGAGCAGCAGTGCGTAGCACACGCTTCTTGATTAGACCAGGGTTCGAGCCCGTGACCACCAATATACGGAAGATTCGGAAAGGTCAGGGAATGACCACCGCATACCCCTGGAGCAATATATGGCCTTAGTTGCTAATGCTCCTAAAAACCAAATAACAAACAAGAAAGGACCGACATAAAACTGCTTAAGCATTTGTGTTTATTAGAACTGCAAAATATATATATATATATATATATATATATATATATATATATGCTGAGTGATCACTGAATTATGACCACCCCTATGAAAACTGAATGAGACCCGTTGACCATGTGAGGTACGAGATTGCAGAGTTAGTCAACCTACGTAGCATAGATAAGGTGTCAGTGGTTCAGTAGGTAGTAAAATCGAGAGCATGATGGGTAAAAGGAAGGATTTATCAGACTTTAATAAAGGACATTGTGGGTGCTTGACAAGCTGGTGCTTCGATTTCTCAAATGGCTGAACTGGGGGATGTTCAAGAGCCTCCGTAGTTAAAGTGTACCAGGACGTGCCAAAAATGGTTAAACAACAACCCAACGTCAAAACTCCAAAGGTTGGCGAAAGGTTGATGTTACCGGTAAGTGCAGGGTCTGCCTGTACGAGTCGGCGGGGACTCGTACAGGCAAACAGTCGCAGCACTGCTGAAGGGCTGACTACCCGATACAACTTGGGCCAACCTGGAACAATATCTGGTGTGACCATGCATTGCATGCTTGCATGTATGGGCTGTACCAGCAGACAGCCCCTACAGCATCCTCTCCTAACCAAGGTTCATTGGCATAAAAGACTCACCTGGTGCAAAGAGCATGCAAGATGGATGTTAACCCCAGGGGCTCACATCTGGTGAGTATGGGCTTGGCACACCTAGGGTCCTGAGCTGGATATCATCATTCTTCCCTTTCTTGGTGATTCCCCTCTCTCTCTCTCTCTCTCTCTCTCTCTCTCTCTCTCTCTCTCTCTCTCTCTCTCTCTCTCTCTCTCTCTGGGTAATTCAGAATTTTTTTTTTTTGGCTGGTGCAGCATGAGCCACAGGCTTCCTTGCACCATACAGCTAATAATAATAATAATAAGAGACTGGAAGGTGTGCTGGTCGGATGAGTCACTTTATTTACTCAACACTTGATGGTTGTGTACGTATTTGGCATCAACAGCATGAGGCTCTTGATACATCATGCATGGTATCAAAAGTGTAGGCCGGTGGAGGTGGTTGTATGGTGTGGGGCCTATTTCACTGGCAGGAATTTGTTGCATGTGGAACAATGTATCAGTGGTCTCCGCTATCATCAACTGCATGCTGACTGTACACCCTGCTACGTTATTTTTTTTCCCAAGTGGTGATGGTGTTTTCCAAGATAATGTGCCAAGCCATTGGGCACTTGTGCAGGAAAGGTTTGAAGAACACAGTTCTGACTTCCAGCATATCGATTGGCCTCCGAACTCCCCTGATATCAATCCTATAGAGCACTTGTGGAACACTATGGAAAGGCATATCAGGTATCTGGATACACCAATCACCTCCATATCTGAATTGCTGACTGCATTACACACATCTTGGTTGGCCATACCTCCCAAATGATTCTGACATCTTGTTGAATCAATGCCACGTCAGATAGCTGCTGTACTGAGGGCAAAAGGAGGACTGACGAAGTATTAGGTTGGTGATCATAATTCAGTCACTGTGTATATATAAAAGTTAATATTAATCGAAGCGAAGTTAAAGTAATACAGATAAATATTGCCAAGCAGTAGCATGTCAGCCTGTGCACCAGCAGTTTAAACAAAAAAGTGTGTGAAATGCCTATTAACTGGTAGAGTGGTCTAAGTTTTTAGTGATTCAAGCTTATGCCTAGCAACGTAATAGGGTCTAGTATACAGTAGACGTTAAATGGTCTGGGAAATATGCTGAAAATGGCAACTTTTATAGGATGGGTAGAAGGAGCTATCCATTTCCCTTGACTAATGCAATTGAACGTTGAAATTGGAAAATCTTGAGATCTTACTATGGCTGGATCTTGGAATTTTATGGATTTGTGCTATCACATAGTCATAAAAGATGAAAAATATTGCCTTTCTGTACTGCAACTTCCCTTGTCCTAATTCTCAAGGATTTCAATGGACAATGCGCTGTGGAGTAACTTCAGCATCAGTGGATGCTGAAGTTACTCCATATGCTCATGGACAATTTCACCCTCCTAAATGTGGGAACCTTTTTTCCACACTCCTACCCGTACATTCTCTGCAATTGATCTCTTCTTAATTTACTTGGGAGGTGGAGGAGAATCCATATGAAAGCGATCACATCCCCGTGATAACCGTAATTAATGGGAGACCATGCCTTCCTATTATGTTACCACAGTGGAAGAATTATCAAGCTGACTGGAATACCTTTCAACGTTAAGAAAATTTTGACATCAGTACAGTCAGTCAGAAGCCTAACAATGATGCAGTTACATCACAAAGTATCGTCCATGCAGCTGTAACTGCAATTCGAAAAAAGTTACCCGGTTTCCACCTTTTCCCAAACCTTGGTGGAATGCTGAATGCACAGCAGCAAAAAAAAAAGCTCAAAACAAAGCTTGGGGGATATTCTGAAGATATCGTACCACAGCCAACCTCCTAGCCTTTAAACATGCACGAGCCAAAGCACGCTACATCCGCGATCAGTGTCAAAAGGAATCGTAGACCTGTATCACATTATCTATTACCGAGATTACTAGCGCTATGGGAAAAATACGGAAAATGAAAAGAAAGTACATGGAACGCCCCTCATTGGTCCTGGAATGTAATGGATATACTATTGCAGACCCTACTGCAATAGTCAATGCTCTTGGGGAAAATTTTTCCAACATTTCAACATCCTATGCCCCCAGAGTTTCTGGTCCTTAAAACAAAATTCAAAAACGCCCTTAGTTTTACACAAGGATTTCCACCCATATAACAGGCCATTGACCATCCACGAGCTGAAAACAGTACTTGCCCTTACAAAGGCTACCGCTCTTAGACAAGACGAAATCGATTACGAAATGAACAAACACGTTTCGCCAAAATCCATGAACCTGTTCTTCCTGTACAACAGAATCTTCCTCGATAAGCAGTTTCTGTACATCTAGCGCAAGGCAATTATTCTTGCTTTTGCCAAGCCAAGAAATAATCCTAAATCTCTGAAAAACTCGTCCTATTGCTCTGAGTAGCTGTCTGTGTAAAATATTGGAGAGAATGGTCAACGCTCGTCTCTTATGGTACTTGGAATCGAATGGCCTCTCTTGCTTTCGGTGCGGCTTCCAAAGAAGCAGGTCCACTTTGGACCATTTAATTAGACTGGACAGATCTATTCGAGATGCTTTCCTAAAAAAGAGAATACTTGATGTCATCTTCTTTGGCATGGAAAAAGCATACAACACAACTTGGAGATTTGGTATTTCAAAAGACCTTTATAACCTCGGGCTTAGAGGTCACCTTCCCGTTTTTAGTAAAATTTCTTATCCCGCCGTTATTTTAAAGTTCGAGTAGGATTCACCCTTTCCTGGCTCTTTTGTCAAGCGGAGGGGGGGGGGGGGTTACCACAAGCATCTATCTTAAGTGTCACACTTTTTGCCATTAAAGTAAATTCCATTAGGAACAACTTCCTCCAACTATAAACAGTGCACTCCATGTCGATGACTTCAGCATATTTTCTCAATCATGGAATATGAGGGTTATCGAGAGACAACTGCAACAAGCCATTGACTGTCTAAACACCTGGGCCACGGTCATTGGTTTCAACTTCTCACCGGAGAAGACAGTTTGCATCCATTTTTCTAGTAAACATAACCACCCTGAGCCTGAATTACGACTTGGATAAAAGCACCATTCCAGTAGTAGAATAGACAAAATTCTTGGCACTCATATTTGGTAAAAAGCTGACATTCCTCCAACACATTCGTCAGCCTTATACGCCCAAAGTGCATGAGCGGTCTTAACATTCTCCACTCTCTCTCTCTCTTCTTTGGGCGTAGACAGATGCACTTTACTCCATCTGTACCATGCACTTTTACGCTCCAAATTACATTATGGGTCTCAGGTATATGCATCTGCCAGAAATAGCTCACTTTGCTGGCTTAATCCCATTCACCATCAGGCCATTCTTATTGCTACCTGTGCATTCAGAATATCACCTGTCTATATGTCGAAGCACATGAACCATCTTTGTCGCTTTGACGAAAGCAGTTGTCTTTACAATATTCCTTTAAGCTGAACTTCTCCCTGCCAGATCATACCACGTGGACATCCGTCTTTGAGCCACGATGGGAAAATCTTTATACCTTACGTCCGACTGCCATTCGGCATTCGTGTTCAAGAGCTATTCACTGAGCTTAAGATCAGTAGACACGTTGCTAGAACACCAAAACTGTCCCTACCACTGGCATGCTCAAATACCAGAATGTGACTTTTCGCTCAAGAATGCGACGAAGTCTTTTACCCTGCCTTCTGTCTACCTTCAGCTCTATTCACAACACCGTGCAGAACAAGCTGACTTGAAATCTAAATCATGTGTGGGATCTGTGGCTGTTTTCCAGATAATACTATATCTGAGCAGATTCCCCTTGAATGCAGTATATACACTAGAACTGCATGATATAGAATAGCTCTAGATCACATAAGAAATCGCTGATACAAACGGTGTATTATATACACGGATTCACTGAGTGCACTACAGGATTTACCAGTGATGACACACACTAATCATCGAACCTTATCCCGGATTCAGCAGATGATATACACCCTCTATACAAGTGGATTCGATATCTGTTTCTGCTGGCTCCCCAGCCACATCTGGAATAGAGGGAACGATTTGGCTGACACTGCAACCAATCGGCACCTCTGACAAATAAACTTGACCTGCCAGGCCCCTATACAGACTATAAGCAAGCAATTCACACTAAGCTGCATTCTCAGTGGCAAGATTCGTGGCATCGCCAGGTTACAAACAAGCTATATCGGATTAATCGTGTGATCCATTATTGGCAGTCTAGTCTATGAGGGATCTTAAAGAGGAAATTGTTCTTGCTATGCTCCGCATAGGGCACAGTCATCTGACACTCCTTTCTGCTCAGGGCTGATGACTCCTGGGTGCAAACAATGCGGCACCATTTTATGCATTAAATATATTTTATCCGGCTGGACCAGTTTTATAAATGCTCATTTTACTGTTTTTACCCATCTGACTATAGCCATATACACTCAGTGAGGTTTTAAATAACAATGTGTCAGCAGTTTTTAAAATCGATGTGAAATATACAATCTGTTTTTACCGTTATATTGATTATTTATTGATATATCTATATGGACGGCCTCCGTAGCCGAGTGGTCAGGAGTCGGAATGCAGTAGCACATGCTCCTTGAGTAGACCGGGGTTCAAACCCCTGACTGCTAAATAATACGGTCGATCTGCCAACCCGCACTGGACCAGCGTGGCAGATTATGGTCCATTTCCCTCAACATGAATTGTTGATGAGGCTTCCAACCTGCAGTGGTTTGATAATGGCTGCAGTGTACCTTTTTATATTTATATGAAATTTTGATGAGGTAACCTTTTTAAAGGTTACCAAAGTCATCTTTTTTGAATTTTAACGTTTTCATGGCACACTATAAGCGTGTTGTTTTTGCTCCACAAACAATCAAATTAAATCAAACCCAACACCAGGTGAAAAAGATCTGAATTTGAATCCCGGTTAATGATGCAAGGAATTTTCATGGGCCTTTTTCACAACGTGCTGCTCATATTCAACCAGGCTGCTCAAGACTGCCAGAGAATATAAGCAGCCTAGCTGTGTGTCACAAGGGCCCTGCAGCCAAAAGTCAGAACAAAATGCAACGCAATACTTCATATACAACAACACTTTCTGACTTTCACAGTGATACTGTTTATCTCCACAGAGACAAATGGCAGAAATGTGGGAGCCATCAGAGGTGCCTTTCCCCTCACACTATGTGCATTTATTTCACCATCATCACTAAAAGCATAAATATTTCACAGATGTCTCCCACGGTTGCCCTAAGGATCAATTTTATGTCGGTCTCTTGGTTTGGAACCTCGTTCTCGATGATTAGCTCCTTAGTATGACCGAATTTAAAAATGTACAACAAATTGCATATACAGATGACATTGTCATTTTAGTTAATGGAAACTTAAGATCTGACTTAGAATTGTATGCCAGTAAAGTACTTCTTGAACTTGGTCTTGGTCCTCTAACCATAAACTGAAATTATCTCCAACAGACTCCAAGATTATGGTTTTTAATCACATTAAACTATGGCAGACCACCAGCTGTAAAACTCGACAACAAATCACTTACACTTGTCAGAAGCATCATATTTTTAGGAGTCGTAATCGATGACTACTTTTCTTTTACTGCACATCAACGTAATTAAACGTCCATCAAAGTAAAGAGTTTTACGCAATGCTACTCCAAAGTACCAAACAAGACGGGATTGAACACCAAAACCCTACATTTATTTTATAATGTCACAATAATCCTAATTAAAACCTGTGCTTACAGTCTTTGGTTAAGATGTACTGCACTTAAAACTACAAACCAAGTTGTCAACTATTCAACGTTGTTTGCTCCTTGACTTTTTCCAAACAAGGCGTATAGTGCTTCTTGTCAAACAGCATCGGAGGTTTCCTACCTTCGTGTAGTATACTTTGTCGCAGTACAAATTCTGTATATGCCAAAGAAAATGTGAGTTTTGGTTGTTGGTCTGCGTAGTATAGTGTTGGGTTATGTTGGTCTGTTGTTTCAACTGTATTTAAAAATATTCTATTTGTATTCCGGGACGACCACATGGTCAGGGGAATTCACAACTATGAAGTATTCATAACTAGGAATTCACAACTGTGAAGTATATAACTCCACAATACGAGAGATGCCAGTTGGTGTGCATAGTATTATTATTATCATACGAGTCATAATATGATATACAATTAAATCGGTGCCATTTACACTACTTCTGTAGTTTTTTTACTTCTACCGAAAAATATTATTATTAACCACAAGGAAGCCTGAGGCTTTTGCTGCACCAGCCAAAAATAAATTTCTGTGTGTGTGTGTGATAGCTTAAATTTATTTAAGCTATTAAGGCTGAACTAGGCACACATTTGGAGTGACTGGATGGGTGAAATGGGAAGGGTTTTTTTTTTTTTTTTTTTTTGTTTGGCTGATGCTGTATAAGTTTACTTTCTTGCATCATATGTCTCAACTAATACTAAGTCAAATTTAAATCTTACTAGGTGGGAAACACAATCTAGTAGAGCTGTCACAGATTTGGGTATTGGCGTATTCAGGTGTTGACAGTTGTCTAGGTAGGAGAAGATGTCACAGATTAGGTAGTCGTAGCATGGTTGCTTCTCATCTCAAACACCTGAGCGAACTCAGGAAAGGCTATGTATTGTGTCTCGTCGGAGATGAGTAATTCCTCATCTCAGTGAATAGGGCCAATCATGATCATGAGTCTACATCTGTTGAAATGGTAATTGGGAAGTCATAAAGGCCATGGACCCAATCCTCACCAGCTCCAGAGTTACAATTTAGATCATGGGTAAGACCCAGTTGACATAACTTTGCATTCAGAGAGCCATGCCGTCAGCAAAAATGTGGCATAAAATTCTGGGAAAACTAGAGTTACCTGAGGAAGAACCTCCTAGTGACTTCCACTTCTGGCATCTCCTCCCATCTATTCTGCCATTGTTGTAAAGAATAGGGAGGATTCTCCTCCTTTCCTGCTTTATACCTGTTGCAAGATCGAGTGTTATCTCTAAGATGTTGGTTGGGATTTGCTTCTTTATTCTGTAGTTGAGGTCCTTTCTTATGACTTCAAGGTCAAGGGGAGCAATGTGCCTGCCAAAATCTGCAGAGCACTGACCATGTAGCACGCCCGCATGGCGTAAGCACCACGCGGGCATGCGCGTTAATAAGATGATTCTTTGGATAGAGCCTGGTTTCTTTTTATTTTTGTCTAAGGTAGCTCTATAAAACCATATGTCTGCGGCATGGGTAACGACAAGGAAGATTGCCTTGTAATTAACAGCAAGATTCTTCCTCTTCAAGCCTCAGTCAGCACGGCTGATCCTAGCTATCGTTCCAGCATAGTTTCTTACTTTTTTTCGCTAAGTGCACTAGATGTGGGTGGAAAGTTAATTTGTTATCAAAGATTATGCCATGACATTTCATTTAAGTTAAAGGGCTATTTGTTTTTCCTGCAATTTTAATTTGTTAGGACCTGTTCATGATTTTCTTTTGGTATTAGATATGGTTAATTTGTGGGTGTTTGCCCAATGCTGGACTGTATTTACAGCTAGCGTGGAATGTTGTTAGAGAACAGGCCGGATATTGGGCTTAAAAAGGATAAGGTTTTCCGTAAAGGCAACCCTCTCAGTTGGGCCAATATCTATCCCCAGGAATTCATCCAGTACCAAGTTCCAAAAATAGGGATCCTGCACTGAACTCTGGGATCATCCTTTTGTCACATTTCTTCTGGTGCACTGGTGACCACTCTTTAGCAGCTTGTTGGTAGTAATATAGTAACCTACACCCCCAGGGTGTGGCATTACCCATGGTACCAGACAATTGCCAGGAATCCTTTTTCTGCCTTACTAGGCTTGTCTGCGCACTTAGCACAGTGGTATCATCACTGTCCTCCCCACACCGGGTGGAATGGCCCAGGTTCGAATCCCGTCGATGACGCGAGGACATTTAATTGACTTTTTTCACTCCGTGGCTCAGTTAGTCGGTCTCAGGCGTACATAGCAAGGTTTTTACCCCAGAAACTGTGCTTTTTTTCGTCCAGCAAAACAGGAAAATCGACCAGAAAATCGAACACACACAATTTACAGACATATTACATAAACAGTTATATGTAAGAAGTTACGGGTGGTTTGGTCCTAACATAATAATAATTTGATTTTTCTATGCATGTATGTTGCCTTTTTCTGTCGAGTACTCTTGTTTAAAGCCATATTGCTTTACTGGCTGTAAAGTAGCATTGAGGCAGTGAGTTTTTAACCTAAGTCGTATTAGCCTTTCCATTACCTTGCCCAAAACTGGCAACAAAGCAGTGGGCCTATATGATTTGGGGTCCGTTGGTAATTTTTCAGGATTTTTTAATATTATTCTATTGCCACGGGATGGGAAAGATTCTCTTTTATAGACAATTATTATACAAATGCAGTAGATGGGGCAGACAGCTTTTAGCTAACTCTTTTACCATTTCGATTTCGATTAATTAATTAACTGGACATTAGTTCCTCGAGGGTAAAACGGGTCTCTGTCTCCAGCCTGATAGTTATCGTTGTCAGTGCATATAACTTCCTGTTCTTCTGTGAGAGAGTTACTGGAAACAGTAAATCAAGGATGTTGCTCACCGTTTTCCTCCCTGGTGTTTGTGTTATTTTCCACACCACCCTTCAACAGATTGTTGGTAGTAATATGGTATAACCTGTGTTGCCAGTCTTTGTTCTTCGTTGTTTTCTGCTCATAGCGTATTTGCCGCCCTGATAATAACCTTTGTTGATTTCTGGACCTGCTCAAGTGGATGCTGTTGGTCATTCTGTCCTGGAGGTGCCCCTAAAAGGAGGGATCCAAGAGTTTCTTTATATTTCTCAATCTTATTTTTTCAAGTTATATCTGATAATATCATGTGTGGTGGGATCTGATCCACTTGGCGCAAGAGCTGAATGGTGAAAATACGGTAGTCGGACATGGTCCAGGCCTCCTGTACATGCTAATTTATAAATTTCTGTGCTATGGCCTGTGTTGCCATGGTAACGTCGATCTCACTCTTATGCAGCGTACTGCTGTACTTTGGCAGATTGTGAGGCTGGTTTAAGACCTGTAGTGAGGCAGTGGCTATGAAATCTTCCAATTCCTGCCTATAGAGGGAAATCTGCAATTGGAGCCCAGTGATATTAAGATTTTGTTTCCTAGAAGCTAGCTCTGGACTGTTTCAAGATTTTGGATTGAAGAAACTATACTTTGATTAGATCTGCTGTACATGGATATGATATTAAAGGATCCCAGAGGGGAGGTAATCTGCGCACAAGCAGCCAGTGGAGTACATAGGCTATTGATCTTAGTAACTGTGATGTTTCTGTTTCTAATACTTTGGCGGCGCTCCCAAATTCCCTACTCTCTTTGAAATCAGTCGAACACAAGCTGCAACAGTCAGTATCCATTTATTTTCAACTCTAAATTCACAGATCATCTTATCCCTTCTACTTCTGCTTTCAGGAATACCCTTCCTTCATACACATGTATTTCCTGAAAATTACAATCTACTGAAATTCAAGTTTAATGTCAAGAAGTATTTTCTGTGTTCTCGTCCTTCAACCCGTGCACGGTAACAAATGCTATAAGTTCTATTACCTTTAGTGTTTGGAGTTTATACGTATAGAGGTTTTAAATTAGTTTTCTTTTCAGTTCTGCTACATTCAAAAATCAATTTTATTCAGTTTTGTGAACGATTTTGTTTTTCTTTGGCTGTCCTCTGTAGGTGCCCATGTATGGATATTTTGTCCAGGAATGGATGAATTGTCCAGGACCCCTGTATTACCATGCTGTTAATAAATTTGCTACCAAATAGTTTCCAATAATAATAATTGGCCACGGCTTTTATTCAATAACCTGGCAAATTAATTCCCATATGGGAATTAATTAAATATTTGTCTGATCCAAAAAATCACAAATACGTTTGAATCTATATTTATTACATGCAAAGATGATCACTGCACCTACTGGCGTGTTTCGAGCGTTAGTGGATGGCCGCTGTATATTCATAAAATCGACCTTGGAGGAGAGCATATTTTCGACGTCACTGCCAAATCTTCACAAGGTTACCGCTGAGAGGATTGATAGTTACGTACTATTGCCAGATGCGACGGCTTCTGACCGGAGCAGTATGACCTACTTTCATGTATATTGGTGTGGCAGAGACTGTGAATAGATCACTGAGTCAGAGCTATTCACAATGCAGCAGAACACATTAAACAACCTTTGTATAACCTTGCATTTTCATTTTAAATAATTTCTTTCGTTCCAGAAGTAAAGAAACCACCCGCAAACTGACTCAGTGCCATTTTCAACGGGCTCGGTGTTTTATATTTACTCGTCAGCCCTGAATTAATTGATACTAGAATGTTCTTTAAATTTATGATAGGTGTTTGCCATAGGTAAGGAATTCCAATCATCGCCTGCCTTTTGACTGCTCAGGCAGAGAAAATGGGCTTTTCGCTTATGTATTGTTCATTTCTTGGTGTTTTTAGTTTTCCACCATAACATGCAAATTAGCTTTTGGCTGCTAATTTGCATGGAAAATTTGTATGGAAATTTCAAATGATAAAAAAAAAAAAAAAACAGATCAAGTAATGAATATTTAAATTAATCAATGTTTAAAGAAATCCATCCCCAAAACCATTGACCAAATCATCTCTTCCCAAAGCTACCCGCACACAATCCAAACCCCGAGTAGACACACGCCTACTCGGGGTGAGTTTGTTCATAATTTAAGTAGTAAGATGTTAACGAATGAACAGAAAGAAGTATTGAATTTAGGAACTAAGTTTAATTTGAACCCCCGTAGCCCCCCCCCCCCCACCACCACCAATGCAAATACAGTCATGGGTATAGAGAGGGCGGTAGCGGGTTTGCCTAAGATGATAGCTAATGATGTCCGAGTCAAGACGTTGTGTGTGTGTGCTAGGCCGGGCGCGTATAGCTACTCCCAATCTAACGGCGGGACAAAGAAAGGTGTAAGGCAAACTGAGGCGGGATGATGGTATTGTGGTGCTACCTGCGGATAAGGGTAGATCTACAGTGGTTTGAACAAGGAGGACTATCAGGAAAAGGCTCTTAATTTGCTCAATGATAGGACCACCTATAAGGTTGTTTAAAAGAGCCCCTTAGTCAGGCTGGAACGCCAAGTTAATAAGTTGTTGCAAGGCTGGCAGAAAGCTTGAAAAATATCCGAGGAAGTAGCCTGGAAGTTGCGTGCATCGGGCTGTTATTTACCTAGGTTTTATGGTCTACCAAAAGTTCATAAGGCGGGTGTGCCTTTAAGGCCCATTGTATCTTTTGTAGGCAGTCCGACACATGCTCTATCCAGATTTTTTGGGGGAGCTTATATCCGCCATAGTGGGACATTCGGACTTTACTATTAGAATAGTAGTGATTTTGTACGGTTTGTTCAAACTCAGGAGATAGAAGAGGGAGAAATTATGGTGTCTTTTGACGTTGTTTCCTTGTTCACCTGTATATCCATTGAGCATGGTTTGGATTGTGTGCAAGTAGCTTTGGTAAGAGATGATACTTTGAAAGATAGGACAGTGTTCAGTTGTGAAGATCTTTGTAAAAGAATTAGTTTGTGTATGTCTAGTAGCGCTATGTTGTTTAGAAATATTATGTATCAGCAGGTCCGCGGAGTGGTCATGGGTTCGCCCATTAGTGCGGTTATAGCCTACCTTACCAACATCCTACCCTAAAACTCCTCCATAGCCAACCTGGCTATGGAGGAGTTTGAGGGTAGGATGATGGTGGGCACTCTTCCACCCCGGTTCGGGTGTGAAGCAGATATGTTGATGACGCTTTTGCGATAATACAGAGGGATCGGGATAATGAAGTGCTCAGGTGTCTGAATGACGGTTCACCCTATATTCAGTTTACCTCGGAGATGGAGGCGGAGGGAGCTTTTCCTTTCCTTGGTGTGTATGTGTACAGGGTAGGCCGACGTTTGAGAACTAAGGTTTATAGAAAACCCATGTGCCGTGGCCAGTACACGCACTTTAAATCAGCTCAGGCCAGTGGCCCCAAGAAAAGTGTGGTCAATGCTTTGATGGGAAGGGTGGGGTCATATTGTTCCTCCTCTGAGGAGAGGGATGACAAGATCAGATGGGTTACCGCTGACCTCAATATGTGTGGCTACCCCGCAGAGCGTTATTGATGGTTGTTGTTATTGTTTGTTATTTGGTTTTTAGGAGCATTAGCAACTAAGGCCATATTGCTCCGGGATATGCGGTGGTCATTCCTTGACCTTTCCGCATACTCCGTATTTGGTGGTGACGGGCTCGAACCCCGGTCTAATCAAGAAGCATGTGCTACGCACTGCTGCTCCTTCCCACCTGGCTACGGAGGCGCCCATTGATGGTTGTCGAAAGGATATGAATAGTGGGCATAGGGATGTTTTTATGCCTAGGGCTGCCGCATACATTCCCTACTATTTGGATATCTCGGAACTCATTGCATGTATTCTACGTTCGTGTCATGTCAGATGCGCTGTGTGCAGCTTCCTGGTCGGAGACTTCACACGGCGGTGTCCGTGGTTAAAGATTCCACTGATACCTGTGAAGCTAGCGGGGTCATAAACGAGATTGAATGCCCGGAGTGTGGGTGGGGAGTGTTATGTGGGTGAAACAAAGCATAGGTTGGGCGATCGCCTAGGTGAACATGACAGGGCCATCTATGCGGTAAGGGTTGCCGCATTCATCCGCTTTTTTGAGTCCCTCATTTTAGCGAAGGACGAGCGATTTAGAATGATGCGTACCCGAGCCGTTTCCGGTTTCAATGTACGGGAAGTTAGTTGTGCTCATGTGTCGCAGTGGGCATCGCGGACCTGCTGGGATATATGTAGGAATGTATATATTGTGGATAACCCGTAACCATCTCAGCTGATGAAGGTAGGTGTTGCTGTCAAAAGGTATTGTATAACCCCAGGGGCTCACATCTGGTGAGTATGGGCTTGGCATACCCAGGGTCTTGAGCTGGATATCATCATTCTTCTCTTTCTTGGTGATTTCCTTCTACTTCTTACTCTCCCCTCTTTGCTGCACCAGCCAAAAAATTTTTTTTTCACCCTGGGGGGAGCCCCCCCCCCAGGGTGAAAAAAAAATTTTTTGGCTGGTGCAGCAAAAGCCTCAGGTTACCTTGCACCATATGGCTAACAATAATAATAATAATAGTGGTTTTAAGTGATTTCAACCTTTAAATTTAAATTTTTAATCAGTGATTTTATATTATCATAATATATGCACTTTTATTTTATTCTATTTTAGTTCGGTTTTTGTCTAAATTACAGTATAATGCAGTTTTGAAGATTTTTATTTTTATAGTATGTTCTATTGTAAATAAAGTTATATATGCAGTTTTGAGTCAGTGGTTAGTGACATTAAAAATGAATTATCGAATTCCTGACTCCGGAGGCCTCTTTAATAAATAATGATGATAATAATAATAAACTTATTAATTTATTTTATTTAATTAATAATTAAACATATAAAATTACAATCCTGTTATAATACTGATTAATAATTTTAATTAGGCGATTAATTTTATGGATAAATCTCAAGTGATAATAAGAAAAAATATCCTGGTTATCTTTTTGCTCAGATAAACAGGTTTGCGGGGAGTAGGGCTGTACTTCTTAAAACCTCATGTATCATTAAAAATAAAATAAAATAAAATAAGGAAAATACTGTACATTTATTTTGCTTTGGCTGCAGACAGTAAAATAAAACTGTATATAAACTTTAAATAAAAATGTAAATAATAAAACAATAACAAAACATTATATAAATTTAACTTGTCTTGCTTTGGCTGTACCAAAATCAGTCATAATATTCTTTATATCTAAAGAATCACAAATATCACTTTCTGTAGATATTATTTCCCAATTGTTTAATCTTTGTTGATGCATTGATGAACGGAGGTCATTTTTATTAATTTTAATTTCGAAAAAGAACGCTTACTACAAGATACTGATACGGGCATTATTAATATGATTCTTAATGAAATAAATATGTTAGGAAGTAGAGTGGTCAAATTATTTTTGAATATAAAACTTTAATTGGGAACAAACTTCCATCTGTCGTTGTGGATTGACAGCTTAAATAAATTCAAGGAGGAACTGGAAAAAACTTTTAGAGGAAATGGATGCGTGATTTTTTTTTTTTTTTTTTTGGCTAATGGTACATAAGCTAGCTTTTTGCATCACATGCCTCCATTACTACTACTACTTAAAATTTCTTCTGGAGTCTGATTCATGGAGATAAAATTTTGAAAAATTAGTATTTAATTTGCAAGATCAACAGCAACAATATCCTGTGGACATTCCTCATTGGTGGCATCTGATAACTGTAATTCTAAATCTGAACGATGTTTTAAAATTTCATCTTTTGCCATTTTACTTAGCTCGCTAAAACATTTTAAAAAATTAAAATTGTTATTATAAACCTCGAGCTGTTCAAAACGTTCATCTATTGCGTTTCTTGTAGTATCTAAAATGGCAAAAAAGAAGTTTATTTTAAAATTCTCTTTTGGTATTGGCACAAATTCATCTCCAGATTCATAATCAAATAATTTTTTTTATGTTTCCTTCCCATTCTTAAGTTTTCTTTCGGAAAATCAGTGTCAATTTGTAATGAGTTATCAATTTTTGTTGCGTTTTCAGGTACACGTACAAAATGCTCATCTGTTCTAAAGTTTATAATCGTTTCCTTTATTTTTTTTTTAAATGCGTTAGTGATGTTAATATATCCGATTGTGTATTTTGTAATAATTTGCTTACAAAATTTACATTATAATATGTCGAACCAAACCAACCAAGTCAAATGTCAAACCAAATAATAGTAGAGCACACGAATTTAAAAGATCTAATTTTATTTGACAATGACTGAGAATGGTGTTTTGTGTTTAAATCGAATTTATTATCACAATCGGAATATATTTCATAAAGAGCATCATCAATTTGTTGTAGATATACTAGAGGTTTTATAGTGTCAATTCGACTTTCCCAACGCGTGTTTGACAAAAGTTTCAGCGAAAGATTTGAAACTTTGTTTTTTAATATTGCCCACCGTTTAGTACTACTAGAAAAAATTAAAGTCCCTGCATAATAAACAAAAAAAAACAATTGTCTCAAAAGATATTTTTGCCGCATCATTCACCACTAAATTCAAAGTATGTGCAGCGCAAGGTACGAAACAGGCTTGGGGATTTATATCTAATTTTTTTTCCCTGAAGACCATTATGTTTTCCTTTCATATTAATATAAAATACGACAAAACACATTCTTCGATACATTGAACTTTTAGTCTCCTTAGTCTTTGTCGTCTCTTCTGACATTGGTCTTTATCTCCTCTTAGTCTCTGTCGTCCCTTAGTCATTGCCGCCCTGGTGCGGTACACCACTTGCACCACCGGTTTGGCGTGACTCTACTTGTACGTGATGAGGAGACCTTCCAGTGATGCTGCTGCTGGCCTTCCAGATTAGCATCACTGAGATCCAACGCCCATACCTCTATTCCAGATTTACATTATTGGAATCCGGCGTGTGCAGTCATGCGCGTCGCAATCCGTGGAAATTCGGAAAGGGGATCTCGGACCAGTCTAAATGAGATCGATTGGCGGGTGGTTACTACTGCTAGGGTAAACTGCATTCCAGTACGTACTTTCCTTTTGGTCCTAAGAAAGGAGAGGGTTAAGAATAGCATTGAACAGAATAGAATCTCTAATTGCAGTAAAAGATATATACAATTAATCGCATCACGGCATGGTGGTGCTAGGGGTTTACATACAAATACATATACAATATATATATATATCTACCAACATATTCACCTTAAGCATATCCACCAGCATGTAACAAAATATGCAATATATAATATACAATAGGTCATATAGAGACAAAATGGAAAAGCGCAGAAGAAAAGAGAGAAGAAACAAATAAACGAAGGAAGAAGAGTTGAAGGAATATGTATTTAAAAACCCATTGAAATTTCCTATGAAAGTGTCATGTAACAAACACTGCATTTTGTACATAATTTTTTTTTTTTAATAAGAAATGGTATACATTTTAAATAAATAGCAATAGCTGCTTGAAAAAATTCTTTAATCCAAACTTTTTAAATCATTCTTTAATCCAAACCAATTCTTTATTCTTAGAAGAAACGTTTAAGTTTTTTCACGAAAGTAACAAACTTATTTACATTTATTATATTTTTCTTCAATCTTACGCCTTTCACAGAACATTAACTTTTTTCTGCGAGAACCCATTGTCAGTAAGCATTTACATTTAAGTTCTAATTTTTCTTTGTCGCATAATAATTACTCTGCACGATAAAATTCTGATTATGCTCTTTTTTTATATTTATCTGATATACTGTATATTATTATTATCATTATTATTATTATTGCTCTTATATTATTTCTCCCTGATTGGGGGATTCCACTCCGTGACGAGTACTGCTACCAAGTACACAGGGTGGTTGTAATGTCTGGTGTTGCTGTTGGTCGAAGAAATCTCTGACTATCCTACAGGTGTTCAGGATTGCGACTTTCTGGAGTTCCTTGTAGGTGTTCTCTGTGAGACCTATTGCTGCTAGGCTGCTATGTAGAGTCTTTGTCACCATACCGGTGGTTGACACGATGATCGGGATGGTCGATACTTCTTGCATATGCCACATCTCCTTGACCTCATGTCTCAGGTTCGTGTACTTCCTAATTTTTTCCTCATGGGTTTTCTGAACATTGCTGGTGTTGGGCACCGCTATGTCAATCAGGTAGGTAGCCTTTTCCATCTTGTCCACAAGGGTTATGTCCGGTCTGTTGTGCGGAATGGTCTTATCCGTTGTTATTATTATTATACGTTGACATCTGGCAGGATGCTGTTGTTGGCATCTGGCAGGATGGATCCATGGACTCATGCTGTTTTCACCATATTCTGATCCTCTCATCAGCGTGAAACAACAGGAACTGGCATTCGTCAGACCAAAAAGGCCGCCGTGGCCTAGTGGTCAGGCGCGCGGGTGCATAAGTACACGTGCCTTGTGAGTGACCGGGGTTCAAGCCCGTGACTACTAAATACGGTGCTGTTTCTTGTAATCTGTCTATCTTGTGAACTCCTCTGACCGTTTGGTCGTCCCGGAGTATAAACAGAAAATTTATTTATTTATTTATTTGAAAAATGTTTTTAAAATCAGCCACCACACATTCCTAAGCCCACCGTAATCGTATCTTGTTGTCTTTTCTGTTAGGAGTGGAACTCGGTTCTGTCGTCGGCCGTAATATCCCATCTGTAACAAGGTTTGACAAGTTGTGCCTTCTAAAATGCATTTCTGGTTACCACTGTTATACGAGTTTGTTATTATTTAACTGACTGTAGTCTGTCTGTTACCCTACATAAGTCTTGTCCGCTGTTCACCTCTCTCAACAACGAGCTGTTTCAGATCACAGGATCACCGTTCGTTGGATGTTATTTAGTTATTGGACCAACTTGATTCATTCGAAATACATGAAAACCAAAGGAGGACTGCAGTTTCTGAGTTACTCATAGCAGTGCGTCTACAACGGCAAGTTCAAAGCCACTTAACTTTTCATCTTTTCCATTCCCACACTGAGTTGATTGCACACCTACAGCATCTCTTTATACCTGTTTTATATCGCATGGTGCGAACACTGATGCTGTTATTGAAGGAGCTCTCCGTTTCATAGAAAGGTAGGTGAACCTAATAAAGTAGCCATTTAGTATAGAATACATAGAAAAGAATAGCGAAAGCTTAAAAAGCGGTACTCACCTTGAAATTAATCTGCGATGGTTTACTTAGGTAGCGTGGTTAATGTTTAAGTTGAATGGTTAAATTGAAAAATTAAAAGGGAGGGAAGTAGGTAAAAGTTGACTGAGTTAAATGGGCGCAAGGAAACAGAAGTGTACACATCCAATCCTTGGTTGTCATCGAAATAAAAGAAAGAAGAATAATTAAAAACTATGTAAGTGAATCCGGTGAAGCCAATAGTCTTTACGAGGACTTTCGTTAGTTAAAGAACGTCTTCAGTTGGCAATGTGTGGGGAGAGAACGCGCATGGTATTTTAAGAATAAAAAATTATACTCTCGTGATGCCTTTTTTGACATGTGGGAACTTTAATCTCGAGAGGTTCCAAATTGGGGAAAGATTGAAGGGGAATTTAGAATTTAGAATGTTGAGGTTAGAGTGGTGCTTGTACCATTCGATAACTAGAGCTTCATATTGAAGTATTCTGTAGCTGGATTTTAGTTTAATGATGGAAATGGCAGAATCGATGAGCGGGTTGTGGTTGTGAGTCTGGGCATGAGTTGTAAGTTCTGTGACAGATTGGTTAGACGTGAGACTATGGAAATGGTAGTATGCACGGGTGTTGGATGTTTTTGATGAGCCAAATTTGGTAGTGGTACTTCCGATATAACATGTGTTGCAGTTTGGTTGACAATTAATGAGGTATATAATATTATTAAGGTCGTTTGTAGAATATTTGTATGTGTCTTTATAGGTGCTGAAGAAGGATCCTAATTTGTTGTAGGTTAAATAGGATATCAGTGTTGTTAAATAGGCGTCGGAACTGTCCTGCTAGTTCATTGTGGTAAGGGAGGACTATGCGGATGTTAGTTTTATTTTTGTCTTTGGTTGGGATGTTAGATTTAATTTTATTTTTAGCGTTAAGGATTGTATTTAAAATGAGTTGGTGGGGGTAACCTCTGGATATAAATTTGTCGGTAATATACTGTATTTCATTGTGAAGGTCGGTGGGTGAGGAACTGTACTTTAGTGCATTGTGAATTTGGTTATATAAAACTGCCTTTTTAGTGTTTAGAGGGTGATGAGAAGCAAAATGTAAGTATTTACCGGTGTTTGTATTTTTCCTGAAAATTTTCGTATTTAATTTTGTGCCTGTTATATAGATAGTGAGATTAAGGAAATTTATCTGATTGTTCTGTCCAATTTCAAGGGTGAATTTAAGTGTATCATGTACAGAGATATCACTATCTATATAACAGGCACAAAATTAAATACGAAAATTTTCAGGAAAAATACAAACACCGGTAAATACTTACATTTTGCTTCTCATCAACCTCTAAACACTAAAAAGGCAGTTTTATATAACCAAATTCACAATGCACTAAAGTACAGTTCCTCACCCACCGACCTTCACAATGAAATACAGTGTATTACCGACAAATTTATATCCAGAGGTTACCCCCACCAACTCATTTTAAATACAATCCTTAACGCTAAAAATAAAATTAAATCTAACATCCCAACCAAAGACAAAAATAAGACTAACATCCGCATAGTCCTCCCTTACCACAATGAACTAGCAGGACAGTTCCGACGCCTATTTAACAACACTGATATCTCCCTTGTTTTTCCACCTACAACAAATTAGGATCCTTCTTCAGCACCTATAAAGACACATACAAATATTCTACAAACGACCTTAATAATATTATATACATCATTAATTGTCAACCAAACTGCAACACATGTTATATCGGAAGTACCACTACCAGATTTGGCTCATCAAAAACATCCAACACCCGTGCATACTACCATTTCCATAGTCTCACGTTTAACCAATCTGTCACAGAACTTACAACTCATGCCCAGACTCACAACCACAACCCGCTCATCGATTCTGCCATTTCCATCATTAAACTAAAATCCAGCTACAGAATACTTCAATATGAAGCTCTAGTTATTGAATGGTACAAGCACCACTCTAACCTCCAAATTCTAAATTCTAAACTCCCCTTCAATCTTTCCCCAATTTGGAACCTCTCGAGATTAAAGTTCCCACATGTCAAAAAAAGGCATCACTAGAGTATAATTTTTTATTCTTAAAATACCATACGCGTTCTCTCCCCACACATTGCCAACTGAAGACGTTCTTTAACTAACGAAAGTCCTCGTAAAGACTATTGGCTTCACCGGATTCACTTACATAGTTTTTAATTATTCTTCTTTCTTTTATTTCGATGACAACCAAGGATTGGATGTGTACACTTCTGTTTCCTTGCGCCCATTTAACTCAGTCAACTTTTACCTACTTCCCTCCCTTTTAATTTTTCAATTTAACCATTCAACTTAAACTTTAACCACGCTACCTAAGTAAACCATCGCAGATTAATTTCAAGGTGAGTACCGCTTTTTAAGCTTTCGCTATTCTTTTCTAGTCTATTAACACGGTACTTGAAGATTTCTAAAAATTTCGTATAGAATACATGTAATGCGAACAGTTATCATGCAATTTAGTATTGTAAAACACACTGTTTGCAACAATTTTCTTTGGCTCTACGGAGAGGGGATGTCGCCCCTATCACTTAGTGTTTCATGTTTGACACTTCCCACATTAAATCACTTTTTCACACAAAATAATAATGAAATTGAAAAAATAATAAAATCAAGAATTATTGAAACTTAGATGGACGCTAGATGGCGCCACAGTAAAACATCATTGTTCTGGTAAAATGATACATTAAATCAGTTTCGAAGAACGAATGCAATTGTTCAATAATTTTCTGAACTTTATTCTTCCATATTTCTCTTACATTTGTTAATTTCTTTAATTAAATTAATTAATTTTTTTTTTTACAAAACCATGGAGAATAATCATATAGGGATTATTCCTTATGGAATATGAACAATTTGAAAACTAAAAATTGCTCCTGGTGTCAATTGCAGTTTATTACGTATAACTGGAAAATCATTTTCCTTGAATTTCCACAGAATATTGAAATATGATTTGATGTGATGTTAATAACGTAAGACGCATTATTTTACACTTTATAAATAAATAAGTACTAACGCGATACCAAATATTATGCATAAGCGGCTATTGTCTTCACCTGTTCGACCGAGGGACTCCCAATGGACAGATTTTCATGAAATTTTACATTTAACTTCACGTAGAACATCCCAAATTCGTTATTATCGGACAAATAGAAATCTGGCAATTATTATTTCTTTATTCCATACGATTTGTGTGAAAAAGAAATTCATAGATTAAATGTAAAATACTTAAAAGTATATGGAAAGAGAAATCAATATTATACAGTTAAATTCAACTGAACCACTAAGTTTTGAGAATGTAAAACTATAGAGTTTTGTTAAGTGTTCTATAAAGTTACAATCTTAATAATTAATTGAGAAAAAGATAACTGTATTCACTTTACTTTTCCCTTCAGTTAATCACAGTTTCATGAGGCTTTGGCCTTAAAAAAGGACATTAACAAATAGATTATCAACCAACATATAATGTGACACTACCCCTGGGAAATAGTAGTTAATTCCAGATGTCACACGACAGGTGGATTGCTGTACCAGTTAAAAGGAGAATACGAAAGGCATACGCGCTAAATGACAGACGTCCAGGGAATAGATTGCGATGAGAAAAGGATTTAGATTCCTTCGCAAGAGGTCTTACAGCAAGCCATCACGTATTAGAAAGAGTGGTACACCTAAAGTCACTTGTTGTTTCCATTGTACGTCAGTGGAAGATAGAAGGTAACACAATCATTCCTCCTATGGCAAACCAGGTAGACAATCATTAATGTGTCCAGAAGTGTGGTGATAATTGAAGCGGATAGTGAGGAGGAATTCGGCTAGGACTAAGCTTCTAGCATAATTTCCTCTACTATTGGTATTTATTTTCATGTCGTCCTTTTAATAAATTACTTTACCTAAAAATAAATTTCCGTTTATTTTAGGGAGGGCCGAGGCTAGAACAGTGTTAAAGGACAGCCAGAATTTTCAACTACACAGGTCACAACGGGCTGTGGAAGCATACAAGTTTGAATTTGTAACCTCCTTACTTGTGGTTACCAATGCTAACTAGTACTGTATTTATTTTTGTTCTGAAAGATGCTCTTGTTTATATTTAAGTACTTTGGTTTTAATTAGGTTTTATTCCACTCTTTTACGGTCGCTTAGTTGGTCACTCCATTATCCATATACAGTAAACCATTTTAAGTCTGCACTCTCGGGGATAGAGAGTTGCCAGATTTCTAAATTTCTTAGATTTAGAGAGGTATACTTAGTGGTTGAGAAGTTTTAAAGGAGCGCATTTCAATGGATTTTAGGTCATAACTGAACTTATTTACAGCTCGTGTGGTCGTCCCGGAGTATAAACAGAAGATTTATTTATAATGACCGTTTTGTCCTTTCATCTGTTTTTGGGCAGCAGGATTTAAACTGTGTGAATAATGAAGTGGTTTTAATTCTCGCAGCAAAACAAACTTGGTAACTAGTTGCCCTGATATTACAATATTTTCAACAGTAGTTTAACTATATCGTAACATTTTAAAAAACTATCGCATGACATCGAACAGCTTCTTTACAAGTGTTTTGTTTGCTTGTTGTGCCTAGAGACCATCTGCTATCTAATGAAAGACCAGTTAATTCTAAAGCAGGCTGACATAGCGGTCTCCTCCTTTAAACAAATGGCCAATTAACTTTCTGGCCAGGCTGTCTTGTTTGACAGTAGCGCAATTGAAGACAAATGAGATTACTGATACGAATGTCTGATTGCTTTCTTCATAGTTCCGGTTTAATTTCTTTTTCTTTTGTAAAATGAGCCGGATTTGAAAATTCCAGATTGTAACTTGCCGACTTTTACAAAGTTCACTATATCGGTAGTCAGTGAATTCATTATGTTCACAGTGGTTTTATACAACATCCAACTCTTGATATTTGTGTTAACTACATATTGGGTATAAATGTATTTCTCAATTAAAAGAAACTAATAAATAATAGGAGTACGGTTATTTCACATTCTGCTTCAACTCCTTCACCTTGATCATTAAGTCTGTCGAAGTATGCATCCGAAGGGCATGCTCTTTCCTGACCAGAGTGTATTTCCGCGTTTGGCACAGATCCAAGCCTCGATAACACAGGAAGTGCGATGGGAACACTAAAAATGACTGTGGAGCTGAGACAACAAAAAAAAAAAAAAAAAAGCAGGCGCTGAGAACGTCATTTCATGTTGTGACGTCACTCACACGTACAAGCAATTCAGAACAAGCACGGCTACTATGACCTACATGGTAGCAAATCCTAGAATACCTTCTCTGCACTGTCTTCATTTTCTCCATATTTAAAATCAGACTTGATTTAAATAATCACGCTGCATCTACTGCTCGTTTAAGGTCAAGATGGCACCAAAGAAAAGCCTGTTTTCTGTAATACTCCGACATGCAAAAAAATAATGCAGTGGTATTAATAGAATTTAACATTGCATAAATAAGAACACCAATTATACCACGGAACTAAATGCATCAAATGACTGGAACATTAGGTTATACTTGGCGAGATGCAATTTTTGCTACTTGACCTCGAGGATAACCACAATCAAAGCATAAAAATAAAAAAGGGGAACGCTGTTATTTATCCTCAATAGCGCAAACGCACAACCTTTCCTCCAAACCAACCATAAAAGAGAACATTCACATCCACCAAGGGCGGCTTCTACTTTCACAATAAATAATATAAAAGAAAGATAGGGAATTCTCAAGCACGGGGAACGTCAACACGTGTGGGGTTCCAAAAGGATCGTATTCCAATCGAAGTTTCGCTGAATAGCCGTCAACGACTGAATTTTTTTTTTTTTTTTTTCCAGGAAGTACTCTTCCCTGAAGAAGTGTGCATGGGATTCCCTGCCTTCCTTATAGTTTTTTTTTTTTTTTTGTAGGGGTGGTACGCGTCCATCCGATGGGTGTGAGCTGTATCGCCTGGAGGGCGATACAGCTTAGACTGCCGAAGGTGACGCCTTTCTTCTTAACTTTTATGATCTGAATTTGACCGTTGGTTATCCTGGAGCTCAGGTAGCAAAATTGCATCTTGCCAGCTATAAAGTAATGTTGCATCCCTGTGATGTATTTAGTTCTCCGGTATAACAAGTGTTCTTATTTGTAACATGGTCTTGGAGACTTGACCACGTGAGGATTTTTCCGGCGCAATGAAAGCTAGATCTTAACGAAAGTTAGCGGAAATTCAAAACGTTGACAAGAAAATATCAGTAAATATCCCATTAATTCATGAATTAATGTCACACGCTTCAAACGAAAAGCATCACTCCATAAGTATAGGAGCGGGGAGCAGTATCGAGGAACAATAAAATTACAGAACGCTGTTTATTCTAAAAACTTTCGAACTTAAAGGCAAGCAAGGCTCTTGGAGTTTATGGCATATACCAAGTAATTTATGGGGAAGTGGCTAGAGTGTTAATTAAAGTTAATTGTGAGGGCATCTTTAGCGTTGGAAGAGATTCCTTTGGATTGGAGAAGTGCCATAGTATCGCCAATACATAAAATTGTGATAGTGATTTTTACCTCGTTGATTTTCTCTACCGATGAAATTAATCTGATTTCAGCGGTAGGGAAAATTATTGAGGCCATGATCAAGAATGCAGTAAGGGGTATTTCGATAGGAATGGAACTCTGATGGATACATAATGCTGTTTTGTTAAGGGAAAATCATGTTTAACTAGCCTGTTTAGATTTTTTACAGAGTCACTCATTGAGCTAGATGTAGAAAATAATTTCGACATTATTTATGCCAATTTTAATAAAGCATTTGACTTAGTCCGTTCACCCGACTAGAAGTTATTATACAAGCTGGGATCCCGGGTACGATTCTTATTTGTAATGCAGGGTGGCTGCAGGGCATGAGGCAGAGGATTACGATTAATGATTACATTGAATGAACTAAAGTTAAGTGGAGTCTCCTAAGGATCGATTCTTGGACTGCTGTTTCTGATTTTCTTAGATAACATCGACTAAGGAACAGAGCGCGTGATGTCGATATTTTTAGATGATGTAAAAGCTTGTTGGGTTTAAGGCGGCGCATTAGCAACTTAGGCAATTTTGATTCTGGTTTAAACGTAGTTGAAAGATTAAGCCTGATAATTTTTAAGATAAAAACTAATACTGGTATCTTAATAAATTTGCATCTGCTATTGTTTTCAACATGTCTTCTTACATAAAACGTAAATATTCTACGTTTATTTCCCTTAATTGCAAACCTTTTTTTTTTTAATTTTTTTTTAATTTTTTATAGGTCTTTAGCTCGAACATTGTTGGGCTCTTGGCATCCCTCTCTTCTGCTGGCTGGTAACCCCTGGTCTACTTTTCCGTGGTGGTGTTGGCGAGTTTCCGCCTGCTTATTTCGGGTAGCCGAACAGGCAGTTCATTTCTGGACCTTTCTAGAGGGTCCTGTATCTTAAAAGTGAAACGAGGCGGATAGGAACTAACGTTCCAGGTGCCGCCTACACAAATACATACATACAAACCGGAAGAAATGCTCCTCCCATACCGATTCTACATGTACGTCTTATAACAGCAGGCGTCTTACGCAGTTCCATACAAATTCTTACGAAATTTTTAAGAAATCCAGAAAAAAAAATTTCTTATCTCTACAATATTATTTACAAATGGTGATTATATCCTTAACACTTTAGTTCTATTGAGATGAATTTTAATTCTTCATGTGTCTTCTCCATCCAGGAGGTTGACTGCCATGAGTCTCCACCAGCTTCTCATCTGTGCTCCCCTTGCGTAGTCTTCATAAGAAAGAATAGTCCATTCCTCAATGTTGGTAATCCATATCTTTCTCTGTCGTCCTTTACTCCTCTTTCCCTCTATCATCCCTTCCAACAGCTTTTTTTTTTCTATAGAGTCACGTCTCAGAAGGTAACCGAGATACTTTGTTTTCCTTTGCTTAATGATGGTCATGAGTTGTCTTTTATTTCCTTTTGCTAAAGCCAGCACGTCTGCATTTGGCTTTCTGTTTCCAAGATGTTCTCATGATTCTGCTTAAGAGCCACATTTCAAATGTCTTAATGCGGTTCTCGGCATCCTTTGAAATAGCCCATATTTCAGATCCATATGAGGGTTGACCACACACTGTTTATAACTATGCATTGTTTATATCAAATTTAATTTAATGTGGTTTAAATAATTATCTGAAATTATCGGTTACCTTAGTTATATTGCATGACTGACCTTGGTTATACTCTTTTCAAAAGAAACACCGAAGTTGCAACTGGTTATCCAAATTATTTAATATAATTTGGATAACCAGTTGGATGCTTATACCAAATAAAAGGTTATTTGGTATAAGTACCCTTCTAAAAATTTGGTGATTAAACTTTGTTTTGATATAACTAAATGTTCGTAACTTAAATGGGTCTTTTATTCTGTTTTAGCGCTTTATTGCTCGAGCTAAAATTTTTTTTCCACTAGACTAAGTGGTTTAAAACGCCACCGTTTCTGGAATGTCGTAATGTACACTTACGGATTACGATAAATCTGCTATACAAATAATATACGCCTGTAATGCTATTAGCAAATAATTTTAATTCTGTCAAATAGCAACACTTGCATTTATTATTATTTTCTTTATCTTTCTGGCCTTTCGGTGTTGTAAATTGTTACACTAGGTGACTACTTGTATTTGACGACCTTTTCTTTTGCCCTTTAGGCTTCTCCTCACCTTCCAATAGGACTCACATTGCTGTTTTAACTGGAAACTCCCGCAAGCTAAGGCCACCACTGTGACCATGTACCCCTTTATTTCAATCGTACCCCTTTATTAAAAACTTTTGCTTCACCAAGAACCAGTTTCCATAAATTACTGGAACCAGTGAAATGATCTCGCTTGCCTTAGAGTTACAAGAAGCGAGTTTTACTTTTGCAGTGCCCTTATTCTTTTTGAATCACAGTACGAGCTAGATCTTTGAGCTGTAGAACTGGCGCCTCCTCCATGGCCTTGTAATCGATCAGCAATCTAAGACTGCAAAGCCATCTCAGCCGTTTAGAGCTCGTTGATAATTTCTTCTGTTCACATCGATCATAATAAGTTTTTTTTTATTTTTTTTAAGTTTATTGAATAAAGCATACGCAATGCATAGTTTCGCATTAGGTGATTAATGTGTATCTACTCTGTAACATACAGTCAATAAATTTTCGAATTTGTTAGCTGTGTATGTTGAATAACGAGAGGGATCTGGTAAGGCAGTCTCTTCGCCTTCCCCCCCCCTTTAAGCCGCTGCTCTAGCTTTACATACGGTATCAAACATGATAATTTGGAAAATGAATTTCCTGATCACAGCGGAGCGTTTAACTTCTTAAACATAGGCCCTCGCGGTGGTACAGTGGCAGTAATCGCTGCTCTTCCCAGTGTGTGAGAAAAACCTTGGTTTGATTCCAGTCAGAACGGGAGGAGCTTATTTTTTTTTATAAAGTCAGTTGGTCTTAGTAGGGTAGAATATTTTTCATCCTGAAAACAGACAAACCGACCGTCGAATGCACGAAATAGACATCTCATGATCACAGGTGCCTTGGCACTTATTCTAAACACATCACCTAAAATCTAAATCCCAAGTCGATTCGCGTGTTGTTATTAATAAATTTTGCTATCATGCAACCTAAAACATCGCAGCGTAACATCTTATTGCAGCGATTAACTGATTACGAAACGGTCAAGAGTTGGTTGTATTCCTGGGGTAGTATACGTGGTCACTAGTACGCACGCGTTTTAGATTACTACACCACCAGAAAAATCTATGGTCCATTGCTAATTGATAGCTGTTATGAGCTACCATAAGTAATGCAGTTGTAAACTGCATTGTAACCAAACAGGAATGGTGTAATACCGAGGTAGAGAGTCAAACTGATTAACAGAAATACTATTAGAAACTTGTAACTCTGTAGGTCCACATTTATCTGTTTAAAATGGTCGAAAAGATGCGTCCGATTAATATAAGACGCTTGTAGGAATTCATACATGTCGTTAGGCTGGTGTGTTAAGTGCTAATATTGTTTGTAATTGCGTGTTTTTTTCGATCAGTGTGCTGTTTGCTGGACGAATAACCCGAGTTTCTGGGAGATAAAACCACGCAATCCTCTTCCGATGCCGGCTAACTTACGTTGTGAATAAAGCCCATAAAAATGCTAGCTTCTCGACGGGATTTGACTCGGACCGGGATGGGTGGATGGTTATTATAACCACTACGCTACAGCGAAGTATATTATTACTATTAGCAAAACAAGCAAAAATATATGATATAAAGGAGCAAAGATTATGTTCAGCATTAAAACAATGTACAGAACCATCGAGAGTTGTATGGGCCGGCCCTGTGGCAAACAGCCTCACCAGCTAGCCAGCATTTCGCGTCCCATTCATAATGACAAAGTTCGGGAAGCTGACCTTCTGGCCCTTCCCCATCGACGCTCCTGAATGTATGAAAATACTGTTAAATGTAATGTATGCATCCCTTATTAATTGTTTTGTAGATGTCATCTAAAAATGATATTTTTTCAATCCCTCTTAGCATTTTACATATGCTTGTTCCACAGGAAAGAAGTGTGATTTTATTCTAATAAACAAATATTCTTTTTTTTTACTAAATGTAATTTTTTTTAATATATATCTAGCTTTAAAATATCTTTTCTAAACTCCTTTTCAACTTAAAATAGAACGGCTATTCTCAGTGCTTACGTTACTTAGCCTTAAATATTTTAATCGGGTCACCATGCACGCGACTCGGTTTCAGGCATTGTAGTTTTACACATCCGAATTGCCTGTTTGTAAGAATAATTTTTTTTTAATGAAAATTCCAAACACTATATCAGAACCTTTAGTGCCGTGCATAGGTTGGAGGGTGAGAAGATGAAAGAAGATACTTGTTGACATTAGACTTGAACTTCTGTAGATTGTAATTTGCAGGAAATACGTAGAAGGAAGGGTGTTCCAGAAAACGGAAGTTCAATGAATAAATGAAGAAGAATTAAAGTTGGTTCTGCGAGTTTGAAGTTGGACAGTAAAAGGATGTTGACTGGTTTCGGCACGTGTTCGTACTGCTTTGGAAGAGGAGTGGGAATTATAAAGCCAATTCAGAAGAACAGTGCCCATGGAAGTATCTATAGAAAAGGTATGCAGCAGAAACAAAACGTTTGAGACAGTGGAGAGATTGTTAGGGATGAGTCATTCATTAATTAATCCAACTACCCTCTGATAAATGGAATCTAGAAGCCTGAGAGAGGTTTTGGGAACACTGCCCCAGATGTGGGAACATTAGTAGAGGATTTAAGATTTGTACAGGGTGAACAGCTGTTTTGCAGAAAAGTAGCGCAGAGAGCAAAAGAAAACATTTTTTTTTTTTTTTTTTTTTTAGATGCAGAGGAGGCAATGTGCTTGTGCCAAGAGATTAGAAGTCAGGGTAAAACCCCAATAAAGATATATGATCTTGCTTAGAAATCGGAATGTCATTTGAACCAATTTCGACATATCCCACGGCTATATATTTTTTTTATATAAAATTTATTTATTTTCTTGCATAATTCTAATAGAACTAAGCTCAACTTGTCTCGGAAAGCTTGGATCTCGTTTTAAGTTCGCCAAGGTTACAGTATACCAATTGCAAAAATCGACTAATTATGCAGTTCTTCGCTTCCTAACCGTGGTGTTATTACGCTGAAGTAATGCATTATTTACAATACTGTTATATTATAACTCTTAGTACATTTAATATCGTCAACTTCCATCATATTCTGTACTTTCTTGTTTGCTGTAACCGTTATGAAGGACGTACAAGGACGTCTGAAAGACGCGCACTTGGGTTTTAAATGATGAAGCTGTGCTGATACTTGGCAATCTGCCAACACTTGCCTTCAATGTAACGAAACATTATACAGGAGACAAATGCGTTCCATATTTTACGGTATAACCTGAAGCAGTCGCTCCTGGTACTGTTATAGTATGGTTCCAGCACAAGGGTACTGCAGAAAAATATTACACAAGACAACAAAAGCTTTCACTCTGGCAAGCCCTTAGGAGAGTTAACGGTATTTCGAATTGTAATGGCAGGCCGTGATAATGCAGAGGTACTTCTGCACTCTGAAACCGGAAGTTCACCGTTCACATACACGGGAGTCATGAATATTAACAAGCGCTACCTGTGTGCATTGAACATTGCTTCGATTTACTGCTGAACCGTTTAAAAAAAATAACCTGAGCTACGACGTGAGAGTGCGAGGTCCAATAGCCGTACCAGCTGCCTATGCCGAACGCCAGCTTTGCTGCTGTTCAAGAACTAAACTGGTGGCTCATGGGCAGCGGAAGTTCAACTTTTGCACCCTTATGCGCTACAGCGATTGTAAGTAAAAGAATAAGTTAGAAAATAAAAGCGGTATTAACTTTCTGGAGTCTTAATCGCAGAGTTGGATACCTACCTTTATAATACCCTGTAAAAAATAAAAAAAAAGGGCATCAATTGATCGATGGTTCATTCCACTGGTATAAGTAGTTTATATTTATTTATACATTGTAGTAGGTGCTTTACAGCAAGATATCACCTCAAATAGTCGCAGCCTACTGAAGACATTAGTTTTCACCTTCACAAGGAGACAAGCACTGGAATTTTCATAATATTCCAGGCTTTCGTGACTCAAAGGGATACATGTCGAATGATTCCTTCAGCTGAGGCAAGAAAAACAGAATATGTGATTTAACCACAGGTGACACTCGTGTAAGACTATCATCGTCAGTAGGAGGTGACTCTAAGAAGTAGTACCGGCTCTAGGAACGTTGAAGTCCCTAAGCAATTTTCACAGGAAGCACGTCCCCTTCCCCATCGGCGCATGTGTGAAAAGCAGCCGCTACAACGCTCGCTTATCACAGACGCTCCACAATTGAATTTACGTTACTTACCGATCGAAGTGTCCTCTGTAACTGTATGGAGGTTTTGTCACTCATTTGCAATGGTCTGGGTTCGAATCCTATTGTAGATTGAAGGAATTCTTAAAAGCTTCATCAATCGTGAGTGAAGCTAGCGCTGGCAGGAAGGAGTAATGTTTTCCTTGAGTTATTCTCGTTATTTCAATCAGCACAACATGTAAATCGGTCACTGAACATCCACCTTCATACACATAATATCAAATCGTTTGAATCATAATGTCAGAAGTGGCGCTGTGGCCTAATAAATCGATGCGCTAAAAAGAATATGAAGTTCCTGCCAGGTTATTGTTCAATTTCCTTGAACAATAACAACCTATTTGGGCTACCCCTGGAGAGTAGAGGAACAGCAAAAAAAAATAATTTAAATGAGTTATGGCATTTTACTAATCTTCGATGGTGCGCTGTTCGTGCACACGATTATTTGCTGATGAAATGAAATTGTTTACTTTCTAGTGCGTGACGAAGCTGTATGATCTCCTGACCTCTTTAAGTTGATTTCTTTGACGAAAGTGTTTTGCACTGTGGGAAGTCGTTCAGCATATTTCAGCTATTTTCTGTAGAAGTGCTCGGCCTTTGATCACTGAAATATCAAACATCAGGACTATCTCGCAATAAAATGCGGTATTGCGTTAAATTTATAAAGCCTCGAATAATCTACAACGGAACTCAGAGTATTCGATTCAGTCAGGACTTATTGCTTTGATGATCTGTAATCTGCATTTGTGGCCTAAAACAATTTAGGGATCACACACTGTGAAAGCAATATTTGTGTAAATATGATAACATACGCATGTCATGTTGAAGCTAAGTTCAGACCAGGGTACGTCGAAAACGCTCAAAGTATCAAAAGAGTGAACAGTAATTGAGGTTTTATTAGAATATAACACATCAGAATCAAAGTACTGTAAGCTTGTAAAGATAGTTTTGTCTTCTTTGCGGACACCATGTACACGAATAACGACTTTATTATGGTTCCCACTGACTGCCAGACACGTTTTAGACCTGCGGTTAGATGTGCGTTAAGCGCCAAAACAACTAATGCTATGAGGCGTCAATATATTGTGTCTGTAGCTGCATGTGTTCTTCAATCGGTTTGGACGAAAAACTTCTTTTTGGAAGAAGGAAAACCATACAGTTTTCGCCTGAAAACTAGTCACTGACGGAATTCGAACTCAGTCCGTTTCCATTCGGTATTTAGTGGACGGTGCTATATTCACTGTTCTTTCTATGATGCATCGATAAAATCAAGATATCAATGAATGGTTGTGGCATTAGTCACCATTGTATCACCCTTGTGTGCAACATGTGCTGTTTTCAGCTCATTAAGTGTCACTGGACAATATGTATGAGCTGCAATGTCTTACTAGGGCATCCCAGACATGCTCAATGAGATTGAGATCGGAGAGTCTGAGTAGACAGGACAATCCATATAGACGGCACTGTCCTCTTCCAACATATTTTTGGCCAGTTGTGCCCTATGGATCCGTGTTGTCATCCACAAGAACGAAATCGGGGGCCTATAGCATCACCACAAGAAAGGACCATACGTCTCAGGACTTTGTCTTTATGGCTGCTTGTAATCGGGTTTCATTCCTGTTGATGTAGGGATCTAGACGAACGCAGCCTCCAATGAACTGACTGTGTTCCTATCCGTACACAGGGTTGTTTTGGGTTCTTCTTTCATGCCGCGCTAGGAATCGACAAAAGAATCCGAATGCAGTCTGTATCTGACTCATCTGTGAAGAGCGCACGGTGGCATTCCTCATCAGTCTAATGACGATGTTCGAATGCTCACAATCTTCTGATCCTACGATAGTGGTTTTCAGCCTGGGTGCCGCAACAACATCCTTGGGGGTGCCGTGTAATTTGGGTTTAAGTTACTTAAATTTATTATTATTTTTTTTAATTGTATATTTATTTCATTATTAAAAGGTGTACAGCATCCATTGTACCGTATCTTTTTAATTTTGTGGTGATCTATAATTGATCTTTATTTAGTACCTCTATATAAAGAATAAAATTATTATACAGGTATATATTAAAAGGTCGAAAACCACTGTGTTAGGTATTTCTTTTGGCCTAGGGGTGCCGTGAAAAAATTACTGGGACACTAAGGACGCCATGAACCGAGAAAGTTTGGGAACCTCTGCCCTACGATGTCGGGCGCTTAATGAAACACGCTCCGTAGGTCTTCTCATAAAGAAGTTCATGTCTAGGCAGACGATTTCGGATGGTTTTGGTTGGCATTAGCGTTTCTATCGCTGCCGAAAAGCTGAGTTTCTGGGTAGCATTCATGCTTCGATTCCGATGGGGAAGGAAGGAGAGAGAGAGAGAGAGAGATTGCCTTGGTGTTGTTGATCTACGAATCTAAACGCTCTGAATTTTTTGGTATGAATTCGAGAATATACTAATGAAACAGTGCTACACCAAGCCATGCCAACTTAGCGTTATGTGACCACCCCGCCTATAGTCTTCAAGTGTCTGTCCAAGCAGTAGACTTGGGGAAATCGTCTGAGATGACATTATTCACTACGTAATGGATAAGTGTGTTGGCTTTTGAAGTTGTAGTCGGCCAAAGAGATTTGATCAGTGGACATGAGTAACGAGATCAGCAACAATAATGATAGTATAAACATATGCAGTTTATATGATAGTATAAACATAGTATAGACATATGCAGTTTACAAACACCACACAGTGATGCTTCGTAGTCTCAGTTGCTTACTATGAAGGCACTTACTACTTTCAACCTCACTTCCATTTCAACTGACTGCTGATGAAGATGAACGACAAACAAATTATTCGTCATCATGAGAGATTCATTGCTGGCACCAATGCTGAAGATCTTGAAAATATATCAAGAGCGATTTCATTAAACACGCAGCATTGTGTTTTATGGAACCACTCATGAAATCAGGGCCTTTCTTCTTAAAATCAAATAAGGCATGCACAGACAAATTTGCATTATAGTTAAATAGCTGATTACGAAGCGATATCTTCATCTGGCGAGAAAAGGGTTTTCTTTATTTCATTCAGATCTATTAACAAGATAATTTCCATTATCTCACGTTGTAAATCTCACTCACGGTTGCTACCTACTCATCAATAGCGGCTTATATAAATAGGTCTACGATCACTAGTCCGCTTACACACGTATTTCGAACGATTTTTTGGGTCCTATTTAACTATAAGCAGATTTTATTCGCACCGATTTCTGTAAGACGTTCGCGATAACTGATCGCAAGCTACTGATATGTGAGCTAGAGCCATACAGTAGCTGTAGAACTTTCCTATAAAATATCTTTAGTTGCCTTTGTAGTTCAGGTGTAGTTTGTAAATAGAAGCAAATTGAGAGATGTGAAGTGTTTGTTGTTATCCAGGCTACCTTGCAAATCCTTGCTACTTTTCATATATGGGAAATGATAATTCTGAAACAGAGTTGGACCGAGAAAAGGACGAAATAAGTTCCCGGAACACACAAGGAAATTTTTGCAAACTAATAAATGCTAACGCCTATTTACACTCATGAGCCAAAGCATCATGACCACCTACCTAATAATGTATTGGGCCACCTTTCGCCGTGATAACCGCTTGCACCCAGCGTAGCATCGACTCCACAAGACTGCGGAAGGTGTCCTCAGGTATCCTGGACCAGCTTGACAGAAGAACGTCCCAGAGTTCAGCAACGGAGCGAGGAACTGATAACCATCCCTCGCGGGTAGCGAGGGCTGGTTGTCAGCATCAGTGGTTATAATCACAGTCTTCCCAACTGAGGTGAAAAGGACTGGATTCGAATCCTGTCAATGACGGGAGGAGTTTTTATGGTCTTTATTTTACAACGAGGCTGAGTTACTCGGGCAAGGGTTACACTGTTTTTTTTTCTCCTGGAAACTCGAGCTTTTCGTACAGAAAACCGACCGAAGAATAAATAACAAACACAATATACTGGCTCCTCACAGCCTTAATTAGTGCGTGTAAGCACTAATTAAGGCTATGAGGCTATACTGGCGCCTCATAGCCTTAATTAGTGTTTACACGCACTAATCTGACAACAAAATTGTCAAGTTTGCTATTATTTGGAAATAATAGCAAAGGCAAAGAATGACGTTTTAAATAAGACTCACGCCAACACCAAAATTATATATGTGGGAGGGCAACACGTCATCAGCATGTTTGAGCTCCGGTGCAACTTTCTTTACTGACACAGTTTTCTCTTCTCCGTTTTGAAATCCCATGAGCTCGGACCCCTGGTGCAATTTCACCACTTGCAATGCAGGTGATGCAACTGCACCAGGGATCTGAAATCATTGTAGGATAGCCCAGAAAAGGCGATTATTTCGTTAAAAATACGAGAAATATCATCTAGTTACAGAATGACAAATCTTGAAACACCTAACGACCCTTTTCCTATGCTAGGAAAAAAAAGCTGAAATCATTTTCTCTCCAATTGAACGACAAAAAAAAAAGGAAAAAACTGTGTTGGACACTGATAACATCAGTTTCTCCTATAGTCTTGCGAAATACATTGTTGAAATCACATATTATAGGATTCACAGTAGCCATTTCAAAGTGGTAACTCTGTAGCTGCTCACTTTGAAATGTAGCATGGTTTCGTTACTTAAGTTGAAATTGTTCACCGTTTTACACACGTAATATATATGGATATAAAATTATATTTTGCCTCTCTCTGATACACAAAGATCCGTGGTGCAGTTGCGCCACCTGCATTGCATCAGTGTGGGACAGCCCAGAAAATGCAATTATTAAATAGCAGTATATGTTAGTCCAGTGAACAAATCACATTTCACAATTCTTTTCGAAATCTGACTGGTAGGTACAGTCAGTGTCTGTGCCAAACGCAAACAGGTTCCCCAAGAATTTCCTACCACGATAAATGAATATGAATTATGTATAATAAAAGTAAACCAACAAGAGAGATAAAAAAAGTAAACCAACAAGAGAGATAAAAAAAGTATTGTTTCTTAACAGAGTATTTATTTTTAAAAATACAATATTATCCTTTTCGACAAAACTGAGTAAACGTACATAACTTAGCTGAATTTTAAACGAATAGCATAATTAATGGTAATTAAACCGTTGCCATTCACAATTTGCATAAATTTTGAAATGATTAACCTTTTTCACCTCAATTAACGCCCTCAGCTAATGTCGCCTGAGGAAACGCTTAGGTGTAAGTCTGACATAAATAACATTAATTCTAACATTCTATATATATTTACTTAATTTAGTCTCAGTCTACAATTATAAATTAATAAAACTTTATTAATTTAGAGACAATGAAATGTGAAAAAAATATATAAAAATGTATTACATGATACATTTTAGTCTCTCCACTTGGATAACCCTCATCACGGTAATTAATTTATCTTCATCTTTATCAATAAACTTTTGTCGTGTCTCACGCGAAGTGGTGATTAACAAACTGTGACGTCATCTATGTACGTTAAAACGCCTCGTACATGTTTTCGAACATAGATCGTGATAACCACGATTGCTGTTTTTCTAACAAGCAATTCAAGCTAATTTAGACTCACTCTGAACTATATGGTATTGAAATGAATAGGAAACACATTAAGGAGTAGATGTTATTTCAACTTTGACTGTAATATCTGTTCTCTTTCAACATCCGAATATGTAAGCGATCTTAAGCAATGACACGCCGTTATTGCCGTGACACTGCATCTAACGATTGCAACTTATTCCGAGACTCACTTGCTTGTTCTTTACACCAGGAACTAACAACTGGGTCATTAAGAAGAGATTGTACATGTTTTTCCTTAGCAACAGAAGTGTTGCATAAATAACGTTTGCACTATGCCTAAACAAATTTCTAAAATGTAATATATATATCCATGATGGAGACACGTAATCAGTGGATTTGTTTCTGCCAATTATGAAAAATTACCAAACAAACAATCTCGTCGGGCATGCCGGTCATTGTATAATGCATTGCTGTTGAATATAGGAGAAAAATGTCCACGGAAATATGGGTGTATATTTTCAAACACACGAATGAAAAAACAATACAAACCGGGTGCTGCGTGAAACCATATGCAGACTTCAAGAGGCTGTTACATGTAATTTTAAAACTAGGTTATTTCCAGCGCTGTAATATAAACTAATAATAAATAAATAATATATTTTAAAATAATATGATATAGAAAGATATAATCAAGTAGCCAATTCTCAAGCTTATAGAAAAAAGATAAAAAAGTGAAATATTTATTTTTAATTTCATATGTGAATCCAATAAAGTGTGATGTCCTGTAGATTATGTACAAATTGTAGTTTGCAGAAAGATTAATATTCCAACAGTTTGAATCTGTCAGTCTGTGGTCCCAATTTCCCCCCTCCCCCCACCCCGTTGTATAGTATAATATCAGATGTTATTAAAAAGTGAATAAATGAAACCAGGTCCGGTATGAAAGTTCAGAAGACCAGATATTAGAATTTAAGTTTGGTTCATCTGGTTCTCCTTAACAATACTGAGAAGGTCCCTGAGATAGGATTTCAAACATGGACGTTGGTTATCAGTTTGCAAATATTTTAACTTTTATTTTTAATATTCGATATTTTCATTTTTTATTAGATTGCAATACTTATAGCCTCTGGAGTTTTCGTTTATATTATTCAAAACTTTTAACATTTAATAAAAGAAACGTAAATGTTGTACAGCTGTTTGATACGCAGAATGAAGTGCGTATTTACCTTTAGATAAAAGTTTTATTCATTGAGCAAAGGATCTTTAGTAGGGTAAATTCGTTCTTCTCTACGCCAAGCGTTGAGAAGAGTTTATTGTGCTACGTGTGTATTACATTACAAATGTGTTTGTGTGCCCCAGTAATATATCTGCTTGAAAACTTGCCAGATGAACCTCTGAACTCTGATGCTTGCCAGTTAACAGCAATGAGGTCATTTAGATCATCCAGCGAAAGAGTAAAACACGCAGGGAATGAGTTCGAAGTCAAATAACGTTACAAACATCGTTTTAACGAACTAAACTAGGCAGCATGTCTCCACGTTTCTGTTGATTATTCAGTTTTATTTATGCTTTCTTTTTATCATTTATTGAAATATACAGTTGGATCACGCAGAAAGAAGTTAAGGAAAAAACTTTTTAAAATATTTTTAAGAATGTCCATGAATATTGACCATATCTTGATGTCTATTTTGGGTGGCAGGAAATCTTTATTTTTATACAGCTAAAATTTACAACAAGCCACATCTGTTGTCATTTCACTTCAACAGAGGATCGACCCCATGGAAGCTTGGAAGCGGTAAAGAAATCGATATATCCATAATACCAATCACCAGCTTGCATAGTTATACATTTGACCTAACAAATCATAGGTCTAGATTAGCACCAGTTCTAGCCATGCGGCGTTACCATTCAAAAGCAGTATTCAGAATCGGGCTATTTTATCTGTCTAAATTTATGGATATTTTTAATTGCATTTCCAGTACACCTATAAATTCATTCACAAATTCCCGTAAACCAAATATTCAGTTTCCGGGAGAAAAAAAAAAAAACAAAAAATATGCTACTCTCGCCTGAGACTGATGAATTCAGCCACGTTGTGAAAAAGGTCCATGAAAATTCCCCCCATCATCGACGGGACTCGAACTCGAGTCTTTTCCACCCGGTGTGGGGAGGACGACGATCCTACCAACTGTACTACCCATGAGGGCCTGAGGACCTTGGTGCAGCTGCGCCACCATTGTACAATGAAACTTCGATTTAACGGTCTGATTCTGCGTACTCTTTTATCGGTCTTGACGAAAACAATGTTAATATTAAGGTCTTTTTATGGTTCAAAAACACAATTCGAAATTTCGCCGTGTGTTGTCATTCTAACGCTCCCATCATGCTGGAGCACTATTGGATCATGGCAGGAATAGAACTCTACGGTTTAATCCTACCCTCAGGTTTCTAAAGGAATCATTAAGGTGTGATTGTTTTACTGCAAGTGTGAAAATGGGTGCTTAAAATTATCAGAAACGGTCCGATATTTTCGTGGTTCTATTTTACATACTTGCAATGAGATTTTATCAAAGAACTCAACCGTGGTTTTTCCTTTAGAAACCACAGGGGCAGGGTTAAACAACAGGTCTAATCTTGCCATGCTGGAGATGTCAACTGGCGATGGTTGGATGTAGGGATGACAAAAAAATAAAAGTAAAAATAAAATCGATATATAGATCAAATGATAATCGAAAACTACATATCGATATTAGCGATGTATCGCAGCCAATATGTCTATTTACCATTTCGATATATCGAAAATTTATTTATGATATTTAAGTTCTTGACTTCTGAGTGTGAGCACTCTGACTGATACAAAAACATTGATCGTAAATTTTTAACTCTTGGTCTGAGCATGTAGGGCGGCCATAAGACATTGAGTGTCGGGTTCCTTGATTGGTACCGAGGAGGATGAAGTGTACGACGTTGAAATCTGCAGACGGTATGAGGGTTGGAAGCCAGGCTGTACTCCTTCAAAAAGATTTGAAGGGGCATTATGGATAGTCGAAAAAATGAAGTTTCTGTGCTATCAAATGTAAGTTTCTACGTTTTTAGGAAATAAAAACCCGAAAATAACTTAGTCTGGAAGATACAGTGCTGAAGGGAACATTATTCGGTGTAAACAGGTATCCAAAAAGCGCATTCTGTCTTATTTATGATCTATAGTCCTGTTATGCAAGTCACTGGTGAGACATCATTCGAAATATTGTGCTCAGGTCTGGATGGCGTGTGAAAAGAAAGACATTAAGCTTTTTAAAAGAGGCCATTTGTCTGATGAGAATAGCAAAGGGAGATCCAGATGAGGAGAAACTCCGAAGATATGGATTACAGAGCTTGGATAATGGGTATTTGAAGGAGGAGAGAGGTGATCTGATTAGTATGTAGAAGGCCAAACTGAACGTAATGATGAAACTTTGTAAAGTTTCATCGCGTCACATTCCGTATTTTCTACATACAGGTTAATAACTCGATGGAATGTTTCAACCAATACGTCTTTCTGAATCGTCTTGATGAAGAAATGGGCATTTAACAAAGTAAAGTCCTTAACTGAAATTTTTCAATATACATTGTAATTTTCTTGCAAAATGTTATTTTCAATCCATAATTCTGGGTCTTAATAATTTAAAAAAAATATGTATTTTCTGTATTATAAAAATATTTACATGCGATTGTGATAAACATCCCTTGGAAAGGATAATAATTCCTAAGCTTTACTATAAATGAAGGAATTTTAAATGCAGTATACTGAAATACATAAAAAGCTGCTTCCAGTTCTTTGCGTAAACGAAATGCAATTTTTTTTTTGTGCGATTAATTTTCATGTACAGTAATAGTTTATCAGATTAGACATGATTACCTTTTAACAAACCCGTGCCCTCTTCCTCGTTTAACGTCATTCTCTTCACAGGAAAATGCACGGGCTCTCGGCCACCGGTGTTCAGTTAGAAAAAGCCGTCCCGCTTCAGGCATTGAAAAACCATGAATAGTCCGTTCGCTTTCAGCCTTCTGAATTGTTGGCTGCTGTATATTTTTTTTCTTCTTTTTTTTTTTTTTTTTCTTAATACAATGAACACTCACTAGGTGCGGCTGTGCTTATTTAGATGATCCTACAAAATTCTTACGGACTCCATAATTTAAACTTCTGTTAAGTTTAAGTTATAGAACCGCAATTATCCATTTCGCCCTTGGAAAACCTTTATTTTTACATCTCAGATCTGCTGGTATTTTATATGACCTAATTGTACGCATTATAATGGATAGGGGTGGACAGTATGTCCTGCTGCTTCCTTTAATATCAATGCATAAACCCCTCCACTACACGTGTTCTTTTGCACATTCAATTATGGTAATTTCTATACTAATCCAATTTCAGCTTCACAAAATCGAATAGTTCCTTCACAATACCTGTTATCTGGGACTTAATACTGTCAAGCATGTAAATATCGATTCAAAAATTTATTTAGTTCATTCGCTATTCGTTTAGGATTATCCATGATGTTACCAGAAAAAACTGTTGAAGTGTCTGCGTTTTTAACCATGGTAAGTCTAAACATTCTCTGCTTTCTTTTTAATTTCCATTCGTTAAGCAATTTGTTTTGTACTTATTTATTTTTATTTTTTCTTGCATACAGGTAACAATAATTATTGCACACGAAAACACTTACTGGAGTGGCAACAAGATGTTCATGTGGTAACCAATGTTTCATTTAATTTGAAAAATTATTTATTGCACTTCGCCCTATTTGTCAATATCTTTTCAGAGTCTGCCTTAGCATTTTCCATTTTATTACAAATTAATTTATGGTTCTCATAGCGTCCAGTGTCTCTTGATATTTTATATTCGTAACCACGCAGCTTTCTTTTCTGTTACTGACTTCATCAGCTGAATGGTTATTCACTTCAGTCTAGGGCTGGGACAATAACACTTTAAATGGGGGGGGGATAAAATAAGAATGGAAATATGAGTAGACTTTGAACATTTTCCATTTAGCAATTGCATTTATTGTATTCACCAAAACTGTTCCCATACAAGAGTTTAAATAATGCCTAAAGCCAATCATTGTTTCTTTTGCGAAAATTTAAACCCTCCTTTTATCCTTGAAAACAGTTATGACTTTGCATATTCTCCACATTAATGCATTAAGTTCAGCTAATGGTTCTTAATGCAAAGTTCTCGATATCATTTGAATCCTCAGTAAAAAAATGAGGTCAAGAATATTGTTCTCCTGTTGGAGTGTTTCTTGAAAGGGTTGTCTTTTTGGTTTCAAACACAGGAATGCAGTTCTGACACGTATGCAGAAATCTTACAACCTGCGGTTCCCACTTTTTTAGATAATTGTACCACGCTGAACAGAGGTGCAGCAACATCAGTTTGTGCAATTCACCTTGCCGAATATTTTAAGAAAAAAGGAATTGAGGCCTATGTTAAAAAAATGAAGGAAGATTGCTAATCATTGTTATCGCCATTCCTAAATTGCTGTTACCTTTTATTAGTACTGTACATTTTAATTTCCAAACATTCACGAAAGACATTCATAATGCAAATACAGTACTACTTAGTGAAAGTACTTTTGTAATATCGGTTGCCCAAGTAGGTATGTTGTATATCGTAATCTATTTCCTGACATCTATGATAATGCAGTTATCTATACTAATCGCAAGGAAGGAAAAATCAATAAAATATTTGAAAAAAAAAAAAAAAATATATATATTGAGTTTAGATTACTGTGATTTCGCTGTGCCAGATTTACATTCGATTAAAAAAAAAAAACGCAAGTTTGTGTTAAAAAGGTACAAGTAATGAAAAATGATTTTTCATTGCCCGACTAACTGCGTGTATAAAGTTTAATTAAATGAAATCCTTATGTGGGTATGTACTAGGGTAGGTTTTTTTTTAGGCGCATCAGGAACTTAGGCCATATTAAGCTGTACATATTATGTCTGTAAATTACATGTTCGATTTGCTGTTTACTGGACGAAAAACCCGAGTTTCCGGGATAAAAAAAAAACAAGCTACCCTATTCTGAGACCGACTGTAGTAGTAATGGCATGTGATGCAAGAAAGCAAGCGTATGAGCTCATGCAGCATCAGCCAAAAAATAAAAAATAAATCACACCATTCCTTCCAAATGCCTGTCCAGTTCCTTCTTAAATTTATTCAACCTTAAATTTATTCAACTTCCACAACGACAGATGGAAGTTTGTTCCAGCAATTAACCACCCGCTGGCTAAAGGCAAATTTCCGCACATCTATTCTACATCTGTCATTTCTTAATTTGAATTTATGCCCCCTTAGGTTCGTAATCTGAACAAGTGGAAGGATCCCATCAGAATTCAGCGTGCTCAACCCATTCAAGGCCTGTGGTGATGTACTGTATTATTAAGCAAAGAACCTTTACTCACCTGTTTTTAGGATGAATGGTGTGAAAGATTCGAAGGCTATTTCTATAAATTGACTTCTAATTCTGTAATTTTTATATAATCCCACCGTTTTATGATTTTGGCTGCATTCGGCAATTTCACTCATGCGTAGAATGCTAATATTATTGTAATACGGGTATATTTCTGTCAATCGCCAAGGCAGCTAAAGTCATCAGGCATCGATATATTGTATTTGTGAATGAGTGTATTCTTCTGTTGGTTTGCCTTTCGCTAAACGAAACACGCGAGTTTCTAGGCGATGAAATCTGTGACCCTTCGTGACTAACTCGGCTACGGTGTGAAAGAAGCCCACAGAGCTTTCCTGTCAACTTTATGGGATTCAAACGCAGGCCTTTTCCACATGGTGGTGAAGAACAGCGATTGTAATCACTGTATTTACCACGAGGAGTGTAATACTGTGGATCTCTTTTAAAGATAACATCTTAAGTGGCATCGCCTGGGGTTGTTTCTGTTTCATTCGTCCATATCATCTACGAAGATTATTTGAACCACTTTATTTGCAGCATTACCTCGTTAAACTGGAAAAGAAATCGAAAAAAGATAGCAATTTCGTAAAACAACTAAAAGTAACACACCTCATTTACAGAATGTGAAAAATACTCGACTTAGCCTGTTCAATTTCAAATCTTTATTGAACGAGACAAGTCGTGCGGGTCTCTTCGCTGTTCTTTGGATGTTCCCGCTTCCCTTGCGTGTGATTTTCATCACCGCTACATATGTTGCTGCTGCTGCCTTCTGACATTTGCCAGTAGTAACTCTATTTCTGGCCTTCCGCTCCTCATCACGCTGCGTTTCCTAATAAGTACACGGAGACTGTGACGTAATAATGGGACTGTACAAATATGTGACACTGGGCCAAGTCGGCACTTCCCTGATTTATTTCGCAAACGGTAAACGTGATAGGACTTCGAGACCATAAATGCAATTTGTCAGCAAAACGATGTTACATAACTCATGTATAAGGCTCCTTAATGGTTCCGTGGATATGTTCTCATTTCGCTCACAACTGATGGTAGATACAAGTACTTTTTGCAGTAATCTACTTAAGGAGCGAATTTTTTACAAGTATTAATTCACCTTTCTAGTGACCTAGTCTCTCCATAGTTTCCAACCAGGTATTAAGATGGAAGCGATTGCATCCAAGTGCAATCTATCAGGAGTGGAAAAATAAATAGTATCAATGGACTTTTTCGTATGGTGGGCACAATTTTCACGTTTGTATCCGGGAGCTTAAAAGTCTTGAGAGAGCCCTTATTCTTTCTAACAGATCACAGCTCGTGCAATTCATTTGGCGGCTTCAAAAGTTGGTGCCTCAGATCGTTGCCTATTCTTGCTTATGCTTAAATTCTGGCCGGTTTCACAAAGATCAGGGTAAAGTGGCGATAACTCTCAGTACACCACAGAGTGAGCGATGCACAGTTTCTAGTGTACTGAGTTAAAGGGGTCAAGACAAAAACCTATTCTTTCAAAAACCTGTAGTCCATTTATGTGTTGAGGGCTTTGGGCTGCTGTGATAGGGGGTTCCAAAATTTACTTATAGATTCGAGAAATGATTTATATTACAAATAAAAAACAAACTAAATAAATTAAAAAGGAAATAAAAATCAAAGGTAACACTATGTAACAATTTTTCATGAAGGTTCTGTTTATCTGCATTTCTTGGTGCTGTTTGATGAATTTGGGTTTGCTGACTCTGAATATGACTATAGATTTTGCGTAGAGTCAATGATTTGCCCAGAAATGAAACAAAAGTACAGTAAATGTGTCAGAATACTACAGATTTATTAGCAATGTTTAATTTCTGTACAGAATGGAATATTAATCTGTGCTACAAGCAAACAACAAACTGAAAATGATCACAAATTAAAAAGTGGAAACCCTGCTCGGATTAATAATAATAAAAAATAAAATCTTTAAAAATGTATATTTGAACGTTTTGGTCCTTTGTGTGGTCAGTGTAATCCCGAGCCAAGAGTCAGATATAATCACTCATCATTGCCTCTTCTTCATTGACTATGTCTTAGTAAACTCTTCCCATGCTCTTCAACAGCATCGTTGTGATTTCAACTGAAAAAATCTAAGTGTTATCTTAAGAATACAGTACCTTAACAAATTGTTGAACTAGTCTCAGCTTGATATGAAACAATGGAAGCAAAAACTTCCTTGGAACCAAGGCATTGTATACTACATTGTGTGCGTCAATCGGCAGTTGAATTGTAGCAGAAGTTCTCTTCTGCAGTGCTCATCTGCTGTTCCGAAGGCAAAGAAAGCAAGGAACCTTAGTAAACAACAGATGGAAGTTTAGCAAAAATCTGCCATCAAAATACTTTTTTGATGGCAGATTTTTGACACTCGAGAAAAACTGTTGGATCAGCATGCAAAATGCATATGACAAACAGTTGAATATAAACAGATATTTTTGTGACATAGTGTAATTTTTAATTTAAATTGAAAAGAAAAAAATATTCCTTGCATAAATTCCGAAATTAAAATATTTAGGTGATGTAGAGGCACAATATTTTCCAGCCCATATTCCCCAGGGGCACTTAATTCTCTGTTACCTTCCTCTGCCAGGATCCTGCCGGGTCCTGGTAGATGGAGGGGGGCAGAGACTTAACTGCAATTGCTTGATGGTAGGTAGGATTATACTATAATGGAGAGAAATTCAATCGGCCGTTTTAGGTCATTCGTTATCTGCTCCCCCCTTCTCTCTCTCTCATATACATATCACCGTATGTTTTCTGAGCAGCATGTTTATTAGACCAAAAATTTGTTGATAAGATGTGGTGGAATTGTAGAGTGAATAGGTCGCGGTATGGCTAGTGATTGATCGTGACCAAAACCTCTTACTATATAAGTTCAGTAGTTGCTTGATTGTTAATATCAGAGTAACCGCAATGAACATTATGAAATTTTGTCCTGCACATTTTTCGTCTTTAAGATAACTGTTCATCTTTAAGTCTTATTTTCTTAAATAAAGACTGAACTTTGTCTGGAAATTAGTATCGAATTTATACAGCTGTCTGCGAACCATAAACAATGATAATTTAAAGCCCCTTTAAATTTTTTATTTATAACGTTACTCGTTAAGTTAGAAATTGAGCAAGGATTCCCGCACGGTGGACAGAATAGACGATAAAATTCATTTTTTAGCCTCACTTGCCTTCTGTTTAAAGTTATTCGTAATAAAACTGTATTTTCTTGTATAGTCCAGATAAAAAGTACAAGTTCAGTTTGTATTGCGCTTAGCACCTTGGATTGCTATTCTTTGAGTTATTTTTTTTCGTAGTAATTCGGAAAAACAGGTAAAAATGATGTTTAATCAGCTTTCGGTATACTACGACAAACGCTCTGAAAACGGTACATCTCTGTACAACCGGTATGTATGTCACTTTGCTGATATTCCTTATAAATGTACTTATCCCAAAGGGTACTGGCGCATTATGACCCACGTAGTGCGGCATTAAACCCCAATACAAACCAACCAAACCCAAAGAATCATCACTTTCGGAGTGGCTTGTTTTTTTAACAAAAGCTCTCAATTTTTCTATTCATCATAATATACTCAAGAAATAGCCATTGTTATGGATATCAGTGTACAAAGTTGATAATAATTACAGAAAAATTTATAAAAAAGAATATCTGATGCTTTATTTAATTATATTACGTATTTCAAAGCAAAGAAAATTCCAACGTCAGCAACGTTATTAATCTGGGATTAAAGATATACTAACGGATTAATACAAAACACTTTATAAAACATATTTCTAGAGTTATCAAATGATCTCTGCCCCCTCCCCTCCTTTTGGCAACGCGATTATTTATAAAAGTATCACTAACTGAATCTGCACATCGATTACAATCTTCTTGAAGCTGCTTTAACTTTTTTACAGCATCTTCAAAATCTCGTCGATCCTCACAGCTTCCTGTAATTTTTGTGCTTTGCATGAATGGTTAATATTCTATTTAATAGATCCAGCAAGTTATGTGCATATCAGTAGGGAATTGATCTGCGAACATTATATTAGTTGCAATAAGATTTCAACGTTAAAAGAAAAAAAAGCGTAAAAAAAACATAAAATAAAATTACGAACATTACAGTTACGATATCAGTAACACTGAGAGCGTAACAAGTGTATTTATTTAAAAAAAAATAGTCGATAAATAATTAAATATTTACACACACCTTCTCATGAAAGATAGGAAATAAAACATACCCAGATTTCAAATAATTAACTTTTAGGAAACCATAAATGTATAAAGATGGGATGACAACAGCATACATTGAATAACATCATTTTCCATAGAACTGTCGCGCCTCTAACGTTATGAAATGGTACTTTAAAAAAAAAAATTGATTTTCACTTTTCCTTTTTTTGCTGTATTTTTAATATTTAATTAAATTTGTTTTTAGATTTAGGTAAGAAATCCTAGCATCAACGTACCGAATAACAAAATATATAAAGAGATTAATTTTGTGAGTGCAAATTTAAATTATTAATACGTATGCGCAACATTTGAAAGTTTTTTTTTTATATTTTTAATTTTATTTATAAGATGACATAAAGCGAAGTTATTGAGCAGCGAAGACAGCTAAACAATTTCCTAATAAATACCACAAAACACATTTCTGCAGCTACCAAATGGTCTTTCTCTCTTTAAAATATTTCATAAAAATTATATTCCCACTATGGAAGAATTATTTGACTCCATAAAATATTAATAAGGAATTTTATGTATCTTTTAAATTAATTTTATAAATAGAGCTGTGAAGTTTAAAAAAAAAAAAAAAAAAAAAAAACACATCCAAAATGTTATCACAGACAAAATTATCGTTGAAGTAAAATAATGAAATGCGATTTTTCTGTAGACCTAGTTTCCACTTTCTTACTCCTCAAGACACCTCACTTGAAAGTACCATTTACCGATGTTTATATTTGAGACAGAATTCTTTCTTGCTCGTTCTAAGAATAACGATATACCATTGGTGGATTTCCAAGTTGGACAATTTTGGAGAAGATTATCACACTAATAAGTCAAAACCAAGAAATACAATCCCTGTCAATATTTTATTAAAAAGAAAGTGATCATTTATGTGAGCTTTAATCTACTTCCCTCCATAATATGATACTGTACATGTGGTTGTACTAATTTGAGGGAGAGGGATCAGAACTGTTTTGTTTTTCGTGTTTCAACGTTATGGTATGCTTTCAAGATCAAACTACGTAACATACATGCTTTTTACGTGTTCATTTAGTTGTAAATGATGCGAATATTTATTTTTAATTTCATTATAAGCAAATTATAAACAATATGTAATCATTTGTATCGTAGACAGTTCACATGGAATAAGATTGGTTTATTTTATCACAATTATTTATTTTCCACACATTACTTGTGACAAAATTACAAAGACGACCATGAACTCTGAGAAGATGATAATGCGATCGTCAATTTGCATATATCTAATATACTTAATTCTACCCTGGATATTACATTTGCACAGTCTAACCCCCCAGTTCCACTTATGTTGACTTGTTTGCTTGAGACGCCTAGTGTCTCTAGGACAGAAATGGCTTCATGAATTTACACCTTGAGTTTGTATTACACTCGACTACAATGATCCACTTATATTAATTTAGGTCTATACCACTAATTTCGAAGACGTAATCAAAAGATAAAAGCTTTAATTTCATCGTATAGGACTAGTACTAGAGCTCCTCCTGTACCTCTCAATACATTGGAGAAGGCTCCTTTAAAGAAAGCAGCTCCGCCTTCCGATTTCCGAATCTTCACCCAGCAGTCAAGTGTGTTCTTATACATACGGTCCTCTTTGGCTCGTCCACTTTGCATCATCATTCTTCTCCTTACAGTGTCGAAAGGATATGAAATGATGCCGGCCACTGTTGTCACAGTCTGCGCAATCATCCACGAAATCACTATTGGTGTTTTCTTCGGATCCGGAAGCATGCCCTTGGCTGTGTCGAAAAATCCGAAATAAGCTGCTCGGTAAATTATGATACCTTGCACAGAAACGCTAAATCCTCGATACAGACCGATGATTCCATCATGCCGGAAGATTTTAACGAGGCAATTACCTAGTCCAGTGAATTCTCGTTCGGCTCCACCTTTGCCGGTGTCCGCGGCTAATCTTGTTCTGGCAAAATCCAGAGGATAAACGAAGCACAGAGATGTTGCACCAGCAGCTCCACCAGAAGCCAAGTTGCCCAAAAAGTAACGCCAGAATTGAGTTCTCTTGTCCACGCCACCCAGAAAGACTTGTTTATATTTATCTTTAAAGGCGAAGTTGAGAGCCTGAGTAGGAAAGTATCTAATTACATTGGCCAAGTTGCCTCTCCAGTAGCTTAAAAAGCCTTGTTCTTTCGGAATACGGACAAAACAGTCAATTATACCTGAAAAGAGATACAACAGCTCATTAAGATTTTTGTTTTACTATAATTCAATTTTATTTATACAAGGCATTTATATATAATTACATATATATACACATTTTATTTGATCCATCTACAGTACCTGTCGGTGGCGATTTTAAATCATAGTGCCCTTCCCCCCAAAGATAAAGCTCGCGAGCTATACCTTGGGAAAGGATTCAATGATTATGGCAGAATAAAATTAAACACTAATGAAAAAATTAAGTATAAAATATATCAAAATTAATTTTAGACATACATAATTTTAATTACGTATTAAGTATGTCAAATTACTAAATTTATATAAATTTAGAAATTTCATATTCATTTTATACAATATATAAAAATATTAATATTTTCTCAACCATTGTGATCCCATCCTTTGATGGGACAGTGGTCACACAGACAGAGCTTTCAGGTAAGATAAAAGATCTGTCGGAGTTTATTACAGAGCACCTCCTACTGACATGGTTCCATTAAGAAAGTTGGATCAGATTGGGTTAGGTGTGTTCTAAATGCCAAAACAACAAAGGCTATGAGGCCTTGGTATATTATGGATGCAATTGCATGTATTCTTCGGTCGGTTTGCTGTTTGGACGAAAAACCAAATTTTCGGGAGAAAAAGCCATTCAACCTCTCTTGAGGCTGATTAATTCAGTCATGTTGTGCAAAAAGACCACAATTTTTTTTTTTTTTCCGCTTGTCATTGATGAGATTCGAACTCAGGACTTTCTATTCTACCCATTGTGGGAAGACGGTGATTATAATCACTGTGTCCCGAAAGAACGCATTAAGAAAGATGAACTTTACCTCACAAAACAAAAGTTTGTTACTTTTAATAATTACTATCATTATTGAAAGGCTAAAATGACTTTATTCAGTTTTTATCCAAAACGCTCCCCAGTACCTAGCATTAAATTGTTGTTTACAACTGGAATGAAATTTTGATGTTGGTAAACAGTTATAGGAAATCGAGAAACTTATCATTAGTGGTATTAGCAGTGGCGAAATGATACCAAGCAAATACCGCATCGGCAAAAAAAAAAAAAAAATGCCCACTTCTTTCGTTCATAACTTCTAATAATTTATCTAATCCTTCTTTAAATTTATTTACAATACACACATCCAACACCAGATGGAAGTTTGTTCCAAAAAGCGATTACTCTGTTAAAAGTAAGTTTTCACACCTCTATCCTCTAACCGTCCTTTTCCAATTTCAGTTTATGTTCTCTTGTGGTTTCGCCCGAGCAACAATAAGGATGCCATTAGCATTTTGTTTACTTAGTTCCTTCAAAGCCCTTAAACACTTCTTCCAGGTCTTCTCGCAGATGCTTAGACCTTTCCAGACGCTAAAATTTACAAACCATAAATCCTTCTTGGTGAGAGTATTGTTTTGTGCTCCTGATTAATCTTTCTTCTCTTCTTTGCACACTTTCCAATTTTTCTAATCTTTTTATACATACTTCCTACATTGAGGTTTCGAAGCATGTACACAGTATTCGAGAGGTGGCCTAACCATTGCCTTATTACAACCGAATAATTGTCTCCTTGGCTTCTGCCAAAATGTCTGTACATAAGTGGCAGCATCCTTCACGTCCTAGCAGCTTGTCTGCACTGCCGAGAGAACTTCATATCGAACTGTACAATTAGTGGAGTGCAATACCACGAATTTGGTTGGGTTGTATCACACGTCACTTCGTTTCCAAAATTTCATTTTTAAGCGAAATTTGGTGTTCGGTCGAATTATGTTGTACTTCTGGGCTGTAACTCTACAATGAAAAACTACCACTCACAATTCCACTCTTGATGATACTGAATCTCCAATCTCCCTGTTTGCAGAGCCCTCGTGGGTAGCACAGTTGTTGAATCGCTGTTGATGACATGAATTTTTATGGACCTTTTTCACAACGTGTCTAAGATACTTGGTCTAGTTGAGGATAGAACGGTGTTTTCTCTCAAATTCTAGTATTCGTCCAGAAGATCGACCACAGAACAATTTACGGTCATAATATATACGGCTCAATTTGATCTAAGTCGCTGATGCGTCTAAAAAACAGTACAACGACAACATCTGTTTGCAGGGGCTACTATCGGAATAACTTAACCACGTGACAGACAGACTCCATCCGACATGGTACTCACCTGGATTGTATACAACCGTCCTTCTAACAGGGCACGGGGCCTTTAAGGCCAAATTAACAACATTCGGCATCACCGATGACCCAGACTGCTGCTGTGGAGAGTTGAGGAGCTGGCAGCATTTGATGTATGACTGCCAGCACTTCGAGGACCTTCGCTGCCAGCTAATAACTAAAATCAAGTTTCTCTCCAGAAATCAGGAAAGGTATCTCCTGGACAGCAAGGAAGATTTTGCAGCCTTCTCCAGATTCGCGCAAGAGTTATGCACCAGACGCAAGAATCGGTACGTACAACAGCCAAACCGTGGAAACTAACCACAAAGAAATTAGAGGGATTGACATATACCTGATTTCACCAGGACACACAACAATCAGCTTGGACCACCTACCTAGCCCTGCTGGAATAAACTTGAATAAACAAAATAAGTTGCAAAACCATACTAACCCCCACAACTCAACTCTAACGACCAATCTCTAACTAAAACAACATTCAGAACACTACCCATCTGGAGAATAAATCCTTGACAAGACCTGTGCAGGGTCTCTATCTTCCGTGGGACTGAATCCCACGAATGACATAAGGACACTTCTCCTCAGGACCAGACAATGACTTCTAGCAGCTCTGCTTCCAATACGCCATAAGGCGATCTGATCCAGATACCCTAAACTTGGCAGGGGCGAGGAGACTGGTCTCTAGAGGCCTCCTCTCTTTTGCCTGGCGAGGCTCGTCCCCACTGACCTCCTCGAGGATTGTCCCCGTACTTCTATCCACCACCCCCAGTCTTCAGTCTTTTCCCCCCGACTCAAACTAAACCGACAACGTACACTCCTAACTAATGTAGTCAAATTACAAACTAGCGTCAAAATTAACACCTTCTTATTAAACTATTCCGGCCTAATCAAATTTCTAGCGTTTACCCTCGGTTTTTTTTTTGTTTTTTTTTTTTTTTACATTAGGCCCTTTCCACTGAAATCTTCGGAAACTCGGTGGCAGGATCTGCCAGAGTACTAAATAAATCTATCTACTGGGTGCCTGACCTGCCTCCTCGTGGCAAAGTGTGGGCAAAGGTGTGTCCCACTACGCGCCCAACAGCTAAAAGGTTAGAGGTGATAAAAGGTCAACTTACGACGACATTACACTACAGAAAATCTCTGCCCTCCACAGAGTACTGCGTTACACTGCAGAGTATGCAACGCGGAGCTGGGGGAAACCCCTGGTGCTGTTAAACCCCAAACACTTTAACCACTTTTTACTTCTGCAAAGTTCCATTTGTATACTGGATCATTTAGTGACTGCTGTATTGCCTTAATTCTTTTATCTTTTAGAGATCCAGTGGAGGGACAGTGTCATTACGGTTTAACTCGTTTGAAAAAGTATCGGTTCAAATGCTGTTGATTCGTCACACCCGAACTGGGAGTTGGAGAGATAGAGGGATGCGACTTCAATCAGAAGCGGATTTGTCATTTTTGGGGACTCTAAACTGGAATACTTTTCATTTATCATTTAAAAAAAGAGAACTTGATAACACCAACTATATGTTTGTTTTGTTATTTTCAGTTCAATCATTTGATGAAGGGTCCCTTACTCTATTATATAATCTTCTATGTCTACCTTTTATATAAATTCTTTACAATTTCAATGCCAATACTGTATGCCACTTTGTCAGGAGTTCTGGTCCTGTTATGCACGGTTTATGGTTAAGACAAGGTTAATACTGAATAAAGAAATATTCATTGCTCTGATGTCACTGATTAACCTTCTAAAGCCAAATATTACGTATTATTCTTATTCTGTTACTAGGACTAACTGTAGGGTTTGCGGTACAGAGTGCAAACTACAACGTCTGGTCAAAAATAACTGTGCTAGATCGGTAATTAGTATTAAAAGGATCTTTATATAAATAAACGAAAAATAATAAAATAAAGGAAAACAAAAATAAGACAGGAGGTAGAAATAAAATGAAATTAATTAAGCATTCGACTCTTTCAAAACATAAATATAATCATGTTGGTATATGTGTTAATCGTATGGCAGATATTAATCCAGGGACAATAGTCTATTGGGGGGGGGGGATTATGTTTGAGCCTTTGAAGTGAACTGAATTTGAATTCAAGCTGTTTGACATCTGGTGAATATGGGCTTGACTAACCTAGGGTCCTGAGCTGGATATCATCATTCTTCTCTTCCTTGATTCCTTTCAGGGTAACTCGGGAATTTTTTTTTTTTTTTTTTGGCTGGTGCAGCATAAGCCTTAGGCTTATGCTGCACCATATGACTAATAATAATAATACAATACAATTTATTTTTATCAAGAGAATTTGTTTGCATAATAACTCTGTATGTATTAATCATGAGCGAGTGGTCGTGTTTGTTTATGGTTTTACGGCTCAAGGACAACAAGACCGTAATGCGCATAGCGAGGGGTTGAATGCAGGGCATCTCTCGCACCTGCTTAGACATAGTGGGCATAGTGTTTGTTAGGCGGTTCCTGTGGTTCTTACAAATCCGCTTTAAGTACAAATTTGTACTCTGCAATGCTGCACAACTTTGCAAAGCCAATCGTTTTGGGTAGTGTGGACTATGCGAGTAGTGTGTTGTTCGACTGGTCACTTAATTATGGGAGGGACGATCACCAGGAAAGCACAACACATGGAGCCGGACCAGGGACAGTAGAAAAACTCCTATCGGGCTGCCTGCACTCTTGCAATAGCGAGAGTGAAGGGAGCCAGCAGAAAGGAGCATTTTATAGACAAGATAAAGGCAGGGAAGTTATATAGAGGTAGCATAGCAAAACGCACCCAAAGGCAAAAACAGAGGAGAGGAAAATGCTTAGTGCAAGATGGGGATATCGCTGCCGAAGAACGTGGGGTCGAGAAGGAAAGAGAAATTGCAAATCCGTGAGTAGAAGTTCTGCCTGCTGCAAGGGGTCATCTGGGAAGTTGGAGTATCGGATGAATTTGACTGTGGCAGAGTTGATTCACTGGTGCTGGAGGCTTGTCTGGTGGAATGGTCAGGGTGATTCAGCGGAGCAGAGCAGCCGTCGACCGTCAGAAGGGGCTTCAAATCTCACCAGAGTATTTCCTGGTTAGCTGGAAGAAGTGAGAATGATGGTGTTTTCAGATCAGTGCCGCCATTCCTACGAGGAGGATGTCCAGTTGGTGTTGGAGGATGTCCAGTTCATTCAGTTCTGGTTGTGGCCAGTGATGAGGGAAGAGCAAGCGCGAGGAGAGACAGAATGGTTTCCGCACCTGCTTAGAGTTGCACCTGTTAGTTTTAGTATTAGTGGTGGCAAACGACGCAAGCCACTACTAATATTTAAAAAAAAAAAAAAACATTTTTTTTCAGCCGAAAAAACACTTTCCATATCACCTGTCCATTTTCTCTCATTCACAATTTGTCTAGTATTGATGCACTCTCGCAACTGACTATTCGGCTACGGAGCCACGTCTGTCCGCTCTAATAATTTGTCCAGTTCTGGTTCTTCTTTAAAATTAATAAAACTACCTGCTTCCAAAATTGTTTGTAGAAGTAGATAGGGATCAATCTGCAATGAATCCCTTAAAAAAAAGAAAATCGAAAACAAATTCTTTACAAACTACATAAATTTGCTTTCTAATTAAATACTGTATAGTATATCGCATGAACCATTTGAAACAATAAAAGTCAAGGAAAGAAAAAAACAAAGCCAAATGAAAGTGTCAAACAGGGAACGAGAAATACAAAATACAATGAACATCGAGAATAAAATTTATATTTAATATACATTTAACTCAATATAATCTTATTGCGCACCACTTTATGGGCACAGTCCCCCCCTATTCCTATTTGAAACATCAAATGCAAATTCAGTTATGTAATGAAAATAATGTGATACTGAAAGGTCCGATTTCCACCTGTTTTCTTATTTTTTTTTTAAAGCCGTATAAACACTCGAAAATGAAAAAAAAAAAAAAATGTAAGTTACTCAAATACAAATTTGTATTCAGCAATGTAATACAACGCTTAATACCTCCGCTCCCCACCTCCACTAGAAGAAGAGGTATTGGATAAACACAAACAAGGTTACCGAACTGGTAACAATCTGAAAAGAGAAGTTAAAGATAGTTTAAAAAAATGTTCCCCGTTAAAGATTCATTCACTTTCTCGACTTTTAAACAGAGGTAAATTGATGGTACCCTTGAAACAATTTATTTCTTGATGGACATCATCCACAAAGAAAACGCCTCACTCACTCAAAAAAAAAAAAAAAAAAAAAAGGAAGAAAAGAAAAACTGTCTTCTCGTCGCTGAAAGAAAAGCCAAGGTCACGACAAAACTGAGAGCAGTCTGAAATTAAGTTAACATTTCTGGCACCCAGTCGAGTGACCTTACTCTGCATTTAGTTGCTGACATTCAGCGATATTTACGTGTTTTTTTTGTTTTTTTTTTTTTTTTTCCAAACATAGAATTTTTTTCCCTGAAAAAAGTACAGGAATCTTTCCCTGCCTTGTTGGCTTGTGAAGAAACCTATTGTGCTCTTAACTTTCTCTTTACGTTGTTGTTTGGTGATACGTATTGGCTTAGCGAAGCAAAATTTATCAATTCATTTGGCAACTATCTGTAATGTGCGCCACTCGCAAATCATCTAAAGGTCGGGTGGTGATCTGGTCTCCATTATGTTCTTTTCACTCCATTTGATTGTATAATCACGAGTAATATCATTTCATACTAAGAGAAACTTTATGAACTCCTCTGTGTTATTCGGCTTACAACATCCTTTACATTTTCCGATTATTCTATCTGTCTTGAAATTTGCATGCGTTCCATCTATCTTGAAATCAGAAAATACCCATTTTTATAAATAAGATCTTTATTGCAAGGTTCACCAGTACACGCAGGTACCACAACTCTACAATACCCTTCATGGCACCAGCCAACCCGAGCTACTCTGTGAATGAACTGTCCCTTGCTTTGCTGGATGAGTTACCCGAACTTCGTCGTTTGCAATGGGCTCACAATTTTGCATTTCTCAACCCATAGTTTTTGCTTTTCACAGTGTCTCTTTACTTTATAAAACGTTCATGAATACGTAGAGATTACATAAAGCTTTCCACATTCATCATTTAGTATTTGAAGAATTCGGATTAATACTGTGTATTTAAACATGAACTCAGGAAAACTAAAGAATATGTAGTCATAAATGAATTAAAGAATTTTTATTACTGAAATAGGGATACGTTAGTTCGATGTTTGTGTCTGGGATAAATCAAAACGAGAGACGCTCGAGCACAAAACTTCTGGATGTGAATAAAGGGAATATGAAAAATGTTCCATCAGTTTTGATCCAAGCTGATTATACCACTGTGCCATTAACATCGATGTCATATAACATTCTAGGACCTATTCTTCCTCGTGTAAGTGATGACGAATGCCTATAGGATGATCATGGACTCCGGCAGGATATTTCGCAAGGTGGTGCAAGTGAGAATAATTTTTTTTGTTCACCAAATTTTCGAATACTGTACATGCAATATTTTAATTAATTAGAGAAGCCGAAAAGATTGCAATTTTTATTTAAAGATAATGACGAAAATTAACGGGGTCTAATTCTGTTTTGCAAGATTGTTTTTGTTTTGATAAATTATTCGAATTAATATTTTAATGGTTTATTTGTAGAATTTGTATTGTTTTGATGTTTCAATAAATTAATGAAAATATTAAAAAATGGATATTGCTTCGAAATCCAAAAGTGGACTATGCTGCCGGCGCCCATGAGGATGGCAAAAGAGGCAGCTCAGTAACTTTCATTACAATATTTTTATAAAATATAGTAAGAAACAACCGGCGTTTGCTGGCAAGAGTATATTCAGAATCTAAGAACAGCATTTACTGTTTCGCATGTCGATTATTATAAGGGTAACAAGCATCCATTGAATTATATACGGAGTTGTTGGAAACCATCGGTCCCCTTGACCCTAAACACTATGTATTAAATGGATGTTGGAAAGACATGGATACGAAATCCGTATAGAAACGATTTCAAAGTGACTTGATCTGGAATATCGACTGCCAGGAGGAAAAAACAATCGATCATGAACACCAGTTAAGCATTAAAAAGCTGGCAAGATAAGTATTATAAATTTGATGCCACAACTTTTAGGTGCAAAATAATACCCACATATACATATTTTATCAGCCTATAACTCAGTAACCGTTTTCTTTTTCAGTTGCAAGTTGGAGTAATAATGGAGAAGATCAGACTTACATTTGAACAGCGGAAGTTTGTGCTGAAGTGGTGTTGGAAAATATCAACGAAGTCCAGAGACAGTTTAGGAGTGAATACCACACTGAACCACTATGCCATCTCACAATTTCGCGTATTCGTGATAAGTTTGAAGCGGATGGCACTGTACAAAATGTACATAGATCAGGAAGACTCGTACATATACGAGATCACAAGAGGTGCTGGAACTTTTCCGACAAACACCAAGGAAATCTATCCGACAAGTTGCTCGTGAAACGGCAATCCTCAAGTCCAGTGTGCATAACATTTTAAAGCGTGCAAAATGGAAAAAGTACATTCCAAGATTAGTGCAGGCTCTGAGAAAAAATTATCCTGATTGTAGGGTTGAATTTTCCAAGTGGTTTTAAGAAAATCTGCAGAGGATGTTCTGTTTGGCAATAAGATCGTTTGGAGTGATGAGACAACATTCAAGTTGAATGGTACAATTAATTGTTACAATTTTTGGTACTGGGCAACCGAGAATCCACACGTTACTGAGAAACAACATTTGAATTTACCGGGCATTACAGTGTGGTGTGGATTATCATCCTTGGGTTTGATTAGACCTTTCTTTTTTGATGCAGCTGTTACTGGTGCTGTTTACCTCAACTTGCTTCAGGAATCAATCATCCCACACATTCGTGATCTATTTGAGGATGATGATGATGAATTTTATTTTCAACACGATGGGGCACCTCCCCGTTTTCATCGCGATGTTAGGGCTTATCTGGATGAAACTCTCCCAAACAGTTGGATTGAACGAAGAGGCAGTGTTGAGTTCCCTCCACGTTTTTCAAGTCTAACACCATTGGATTTTTATTTATGGGGATACCTCAAAGATAAAGTTTATGCCACAAAACCAGCAACAATCGCTGAATTACGGCAAGCTATTGAAGCAGAATGTGCAGCAATATCAAGAGATATCATAGGTGATGTAGGCAGTTCAGTTTCTCAACGATGTCAACAATGCCTGGATGAGAATGAAGGACAATTTGAACACTTGCGTTAATGTATATTTTTTCTCACATTTTTTCTTAATTATAAAAGTGAATTTATGAAAATAAACAGACATTATTAACAATTAAAGTGTGTATACATTTTTTTCTGGACACCCTGTATGTAACTTCAAATTCAGAAAATTTTATATATTTAGTGAAACTGATTTCTAAAATTTTCTGGATTTAATGCTACACCCAAGGATATTGGTTAATGAACTAATTAGCTAATAAAACACATTTTATACCACCAAGGGAATAACGCAATTATAATACGAATAAAGTCAATTAAAACAACATTATAATACGTTTTTAAAAGTAATTATTAGAACCACCGATGCACGTTTCGCCTACCTACCCCTACTACTCGTGGGTAGCACAGTTGGTAGAGTCGCCCTCCTCCCCACATCGAGTGGAAAAGACCCGAGTTCAAGTCCCGTCGATGACGTGAGGAATTTTTATGGTTTTTTTCACAACGTGACTGAGTTAGTCGGTCTCAGGCGAGGTAGTGGTTTTTCGTCCAGCAAACAGAAAATCGACCTCAGAACCCACACAATTTACAGACAGTGTACACTGAGCAATATGGCCTTAGTCGCTGATACTCCTAAACCCGAATACAACAACAATAGTATCTTTAACTGCATGTTAAAATGAAATAAAAAAAAAATCAACTATTGAATTAATGAAGCATCCCACAAGTCCCTTTAAAAAGATAAAATTCAAAATGATATGTTTTTAATCATTATCAAAACTCTGATTTTTAATAGTGACTTTCACGCAGGCGCGTAGAAAAAACAATCATTGTCCAACACAGGACAAACCCTATAAAATGCAATTTCAGTAGTCTTTTGATAAATCGAAAATCTTACGATACCATTGTGATTATTTTATTTTATTATTTTTTTTTATTATTGCTTTTTTCAAATTCCACTGCCAAAAAGAAAAAAAAGTCACCTAGACATGCAGAGGGCACTTTTCGTATACGGCATGTTCACGCAATATTAATATTAACGGCTTATATTAGGTCAGTTTATCGAACTAGTTAATAATTTATTAACTAATATGGTGACAGCAACCTGTTTTATGGGTTGTTACGAAGCTAATAATACTGTCTTAAAATATCAATTAGAACTGCCTTTTCATATTTGTTTTTTTATTATATTATTTAAAAAAAAAAAATACTGGTCTCAGTACCACAATGTGAAGTTCTTATATTTCACGAATACACACTAGGTTGTCCAATTTTTTACTGATGGACTGCATCACTTGAGTACAGATTGTGGTCAGTGACCTTTTTGGATCAATATCTATCTGTGAGGAACCATTTTGTGGATTGCAGAAAGGCAGCTGAATTGCGTTAGCTGGTCGTTATGGTAACGGGGTCACTTCCCTTCCTGGGATGTAATATCAGCGACCAAAATTTCTCTTGTGCCACTAACATCGTTATCAGTTTTCGTGCCACTGATGGGAGTAGAATGAAGACTTGCAAGCACGCACGCATTTATTCTTGTGTGAGAAATCTATCAATCATGCTTTTATAGCAAATATGAGAGAAAAAAAAATTAAATAAGAAAGTGTTAGTTTTTAATTACAAAAATTAAATTTTCATAATTTTTTTTTTTTTTTTACACTTTGAAATTTATCACATTTTTCTATAAGATTACTGTACCGTGCGTTGCTAAACGTAGTCGAGTGGTCAGCGCGAGGGTACATAAGCACACGTGCCCTGAGTGACAGGGATTCAAGCCCTCGGACCGCGTGGTCGTCCCAGAGTAAAACAAAAATGCATCTTTAAATACAACTGAACGTGTACAGTCCAGAATCTTCAAGGCTGAATTTATTCGAAATGTTCCGATTTTAGAAATTCTACTCAAAATGATAGAAAGGATGATTGAAACTAGCTTATTCTGTATTCTTCGATTTATTTAATGCTTTTTTTATTAAAAATGAATTAAAAAATATAAGAATTCTATTTGCAATTCAACAAACAATTGAGTAGATCCTGAAATGCTCTAATCCTGCAGAGTTAAGTAACAAACTTAACTCTGTGCAGAGTGTAAAACATGGAAAATTAATGACTAAACAAATTTGGAGCCTATGTATAGGATTGTTTCAATAGAGATATCATTCATACAACTTGACATGCGTAATATAGAAAATAGAAAGGCGTTATCCTCAGTAAATGCGTGATTTTAAAGAAAACATTTCATTGTGTCTTGTGGAAAATCTTTTCTATAGCTGTGAAGCATTCATTTTACTCAACAACAGACCCATCTTAACACCTCGTCCTTCAATCAAAGTGCCAAAGGAGACCGAGGTCTACGACAGGGCCCATAATAACACTTGGCTGAGATATCTAAAACACAACGAAAAAAAGGGAAATAAAAATAAAAAAACTGAAAACATTTGCTTGCCAAATCTGTTAGAGGTCGCCACAATAGGCAGTTACCTGTATTCTATTTCTAGTTAGCGGTCATTCCTAAAATTTTTATCCATCTCGTACTATTATGTAATGGATAACATCCTTTTTATTTGTATATTTGTTAGGTACTTGCGCAATGCTTCTGTTGTCAAATGACATCCACTTTTACTTCAGAAAAAAAAAAAACAGTCGATGTTTGATCTAATGCACGATTTTTGATTGTGTTTAGCTAGAATTCAGTGTTTCTCAAACTTTTCGTACCCATACACTTTTACAATCATTGACCCTAATTTTCTTCCACCTACCCCTAACTTCTGAAAGCTTTGAGTACGACATCTAAGAATACATTTTCTTCGTAAATAGATGCTGAAGTACTCTCACTCTTTCTCCTCATATCCTCGGGAAATGTGTACTACTTTTTGATTCAATAATTTACGTATACATGGAATAAAGTCTAATTAGAGTTTTAGAACCAGAAGACACGGCAAATTTCATATGTGACCATAAAAAATTTCTGGTCTTATCAAAGAAGGAGAAAATATAAAATCTCTCGCATTTCTGCTATCTTTCCCTCAGATTATACCTTTTGCTATCCGTTTAATTCTAAAATCTTTCAGTTATCCCTACGCTACAAACATCAAAAACATAAAGAAGTGGCAGATGAAATATTCATTTCTACCTAGCTGCTTCATGTTTAAAACTATATCTTATAATAGTCCACTGACTTATATTTAGAACTACCATGGAAAGCTTACCTTTATAATGCTTATCCGGTGTTAACTGTTTAGACACATGTTGTACTTGCAAAAGTAACTTAACTCGCTCAATGGGGGCTACTGTTGTCTTAGAAATTGCTGCGGCGATGCCACCAGCGATGAAATCTTTCATAAACGACGCTACATCCACAGGCATCTTGGAGACTGGGGGGGATGATCTCAGAGACAGAAAACTTGGTCTTGTTAGTCCTGACCGTGCACACGCACTGGGATGAGAAACGTGACTAACAAAGATATTATAAGATCATCCCCCCCCCTGCTCCCACAGTTCCCTGCGTAAGCTAAATATACAAGTGCATTCTACCTACCCCGTCTATCTGCCACATGAAAATTAGACTTACCGTTGTTGGGTTTGGATACACGATGTTGAAGTCAAACATGAGTAGTGGAACACTTACTTCATTTCGGATGGTAATTACGTCTGACTTTTGCCGAAAGAGTTGTAGATACATTTTAGTTGCAGAAATTTTAAATTCCATTACGTGATAATACAGCATTGAAAAGATGCCAGAGGTACGTGAGGTGTTGGACAAGTGGAAGGTTTGGGACAATCAGTAGATTATGGTAAGAATAAAACAATTGTTTATTATTTGCTTTTAATTAATATATCATTATGTTCTAAACTGTGCAGAAATATTGTACGGAAAAGAGGCTGCAAAGTGAAAATTAAATAGGATAGTTTCGCAGCAGAAAATTGTAATGGCAGAAATGGGGACCAACAGTTATGACAAGAAATAAATTTAATAAAAATTCTATACGCCTTCATTAAAGTCAAATTTCATGTAGATTAATCGCATAATTTTTGCTTGTTGACATTAACATAGGGGTAGAAAAGATCGGGGTCGATTTTAATACTTTTTGCATGTCCTTTCACACTGTAATAAAGCTATTTATAACGAAACGGTGACTTTAATTCAGTGTTTCCCAACCTTTTTCGAGTCGCGATCCCCTTCAATAATACCCAAGTAGCCTGTGACCCCAACCACATTTGCATAAAAAGGTATTTTTAATAGGGTAAAGAAAACACATTAAAAATAGATTTTTAAGAATATAATTCTAACCTAATATTTGTCATCCTCAACATTCAGTCTGTTTCTTGCCTTTGTTTTGATAAGAAGCGTTGAAAATCCACTCTCTGCGAGAGTGGATTTTCAACGCTTACATATGTAGAGGCAAATGGAAGTAAAACTCGAAAGGCAAGCATGGTGACATTTGGATATGACCGATACGTAGCACACCAGAACTGAGTCAGCAATTTTTCATAAAACAAATTACGTGCCGAGGAATCGTTTCGCAGATCCAAGAATTCATCCTGTACTTCATCGGGAATGCTGACTACATTCAGGGAAGCAGAGAATGGGTTTCGTACCAGTGCAGCTTCTTCTGTAAGCTCAGGGAAGTCCCGCTGAAATTCCTTTTCAAGGGATTCAAGGTGCCCAGTAATCTCCTCCTCCAGATTCTCATCCAGTTCACCTTCAGATTCCTGTACCACACTGCAGAGTTTTTCAAACATGGCAATGTTTCCAAGATTTCCTTTCCGACGCCAGTTTTGCAGCTTGGATACAGATGCTTGAAGATTGTCTTGAAATTGGATACTGTGCGTTTCCTTTCCCTGAAGTTTCAGGTTCCGCTTATTTAGCTGGTCTAAAATGTCTGCTAAGTAAGCAACTCTTTTCTTCCAAACTTCATCATTAAAGTAAGCCACAATTCCTTACAGAGCTATCACTCAATTCCTTACATGTTTCCCTTGCACTTCCAGGAACCACTTGATTTCATCTTTCAACTCAAAGACACGGTTGATAACATTTACGTTCGACAACCAGCGTACAGCAGTGTAGAAAAGAAGAACCTCGTGATCAGAATTCATGTCTTTACAGTGTTATTTGAACAGACGGGTGTTAAGGGCTTCAGATTTGATGTAATTCACAATTTTGATCAGAGAATCAAGTACCTCTTGCAGAGGAACTGGAAGAGTCGTACTGACAAAATCCTATCGGTGAATCATGCAGTGAATGCCCCTTGCTTTCGGAGCAAATTCTTTCACTTTTGTCTGAAAGCCCGACTTTGCCTAGTGCGGGGGGGGCGATTGATATTTGATTTTTTTTGGCTTTTTTTTTTTATTTGAACCCTACTGACGTCTCAAGCCCACCCCACATTTCGCAAATCTGACTGCAATTCACAGAAAATTCTAGGATGTGTAAAGCGGGTGTTAGCAGAACATTAAAGACACCCATTTTTCAAATCCTACTATTAGTTCACACTCTCCCTATATATATTTATATATCTTGTTCAAATTTTCAACTAAAATAAAATTTTTCTTTGTTGACCTAAGTAGGAATTGAGTTTAAAATTTTTTTTTTTATATATTACTTGTTTTCAATAAATTTACAAACCTTTGATGAACATTATATACAGCATTTATATATAAAAAAACGAACTACATATACACATGCATATCAATTTCCATATATTTATAAACCATACTAGTACAATACACTATCTCTCTCATCAATTATTCTCAATTTACAAATTATTAACATCAGTTTATCTTACTTAATATGAATCCTCGATGATTACTCAATCATTCTCTTTACATTACCAATTTTTATCACTGACATCAGTAAAACTCATTTCGACTCTTATTACTCTTTTTGTATATTTGTTTCTAGCCTTTAACACATGAAGTGTATTACAATCTTACCTCAATAATGTTCACTATAAATCCCTCAGTCTACCTTAGTTACTCTCTAGTTACCATCTTAGCCATCATCACTCCTTTTTTCATGAGGTTTCTCTATTAATAAAATTTCTTTCTCTTTACACCTCATCTGGTATGTTTTCTTGTGTTGGCACCTGGCCTAATTTAATGATACAGGTTAACATATCCTTACAGTACTACTCCTATAAATATAATTTCTTTACTAATTCCTTTATACTATCACTTTCTTTTTATTACCCCTGTACCATTATTTCATAATTATTAACATTCATAACAAATTATCTCAACCTTAGTAACTAACTTGCCTAATAAAATATGAATGATCCTTTTTAAAAGAACTATCACTCAATTCCTTACAGAGCTAGACTATGAGTCCTTCAGTTCAGGATTCGAGAAAAAAAAAAAAAAAAAAAACAGGAACAGACTTACGTTCCGAAATGACCACTACTTCCAATTTCCTTGCGTTCAGGCTTCCTTCCTGGCAGACAAGCTTTTTTTCCCTTTCTTGGGCACTTTGCTTCCTTAGTGGCGGACAGGCATACATTCACTTCTGGGCACTCTGGTTTTCTTTCAAGGCTGACAGGCTCCCAGAGTTCCCCAGAAGTGAACACATGTTCACTTCTCGGGGCACTCCGGTTTTCTTTCGAGGCTGACAGACAGTCTTCCATTTCTTGGGCACTCTGCTTTTTCCTTAGTGGAGAACATGCTTTCATTCTCTTCTTGGCTCACTTATCTGCACAACTGGCCATTATCACTGCCTTTTCAACCCGCAAACTCACGACCCTTTCGACCACAGAAGTCAGATACAGAATGGACACTTGCTCAAATTACTCCCCCCCCCCAAACTTTACTCTTTCCCTCAAGTTTGGAACACCTCCCCCAAGGACTCCAACCAGTCCCCGTACTGTTTAATTTTTTTCATTCCTTCCTATTTGCTAAAACAACTCACTCCAGCTGTCTCCCTAGCGCACAAACCAACCCTTCTCTAGAAATTTCTTATATTTTTTCACACAGCAGTATGACCTTTTTATGATTGCTGCTTCTCCAAAACACTCATTTTCGTGTTCACACTTTCTCTGCTAAATGTTTCCAACTCATTTAAAATTCAGTCACCCTGATGCCGTTTTCTTTTGACGCGAACACTGGACGTCCACTAATTTCCTGTTTACTTTCTAACAGTGACTTAGATCAAAAGAAACGCTTCGTAATCCCGTTTTACGGTCCTATTGTTCTTGCCCTCACAACCCTTTCACACCTGTTCTCAAATGACACCCCCTTCTCTAGTGCTGTTTGTTCTCTATATTACTCCAAATTACTTGTTTCCATTTAGCCGCTATTTAACATATTCATCTATAACTTTCCATTCCTAAATCCAGTGTTTTTACAACTTTAACTTTTATTACATTCAACCCAAATATTCAATCTTGATATTTACTATCTTTAAATTAATACTCGGGCATTAATGCTAATTCTCACTTTCCATCGCCCTTTCTGGTTTCATTTTAGCTAAATAGATATCTATTATATTTGTAAGATCTACTTCTTACACTAGAATAGCTGGTGCTCCACTGTACAAACCTCACAGACAGTTTTCCACTGTAGCCCTCCGGTTTCAAAAAAGGTATTTATCTTCTCCATAATATCGTCACCTTTTGTAGTAGTTTCAAGCCACTACAAAACAGGAACTCTTCTTTGATGTCATCTGAATGAATATATTTCACGAAGACAAGCAACTCAGAACATGAACTTATGTCCGTTGATTCATCAAAAAGAAAACAATGGAGAAACTTTGATTTCATTCAAAACCTGCTCTTTCACGTCTATGGACATATCTGAAACGCACCTCTGAATAGTGTTATTGGACAGAGATATTTGTCGCATCTTTATCTCGCTGGCTTCCCCAAGAATTAACTTCACCATCTTCAACATGTGGGGTTTGATGACAGTTTCTCCAATCGTGTAAGGTTTTTTTTGTTTGGCAATATCCAATGCGACTTCATATGATGCTTGCACTGCTGCTGTGCTCTGTTGCTGAAAACTTTCCGTAGGATCAAGTCTCTGACGTCTGAGCCAGTTTCATAGCGTCGAAAGAACTCTAAATCCTTTTTTAGTAGGTTCTGAATGCTTTGTCTCTAAGTGACGTTTCAGTTTTGAAGGTTTCATAGATTCAGCACTGAGAACGACATTGTACAAAACGCATTGTGGCTTCTCTATGCCATTGATGATCAAGGTGGTAAAGGCCAACTAAAGGTGGTTGACTATTGGCGAACTAAGTTCGCGCCAGTTTGTATTAGACATTATTGAATTACATAATTGCAATCATGGCGGCGTCAGCAAAACATACGGGGTGATCTTCAATTGCGTTAAGTAAGTCTGCAGATCTCCTACTCTTAATGTCATTAGTTCCAACGTGTATAACAATATCAGCTTTTGTGTCCTTAAGATATTATATCTGCTCTACAACTTTTATCCCTGGCAGACATACCCTGGTCCTATTCTAATTTGCCTTCATTCGCCACTTGCTCAGTGAATCTCTATAAGCAAGCATAGCAGGGTTTTTCTTCCCGGAAACTCAGGTTTTCTGTCTAGCAAACAGAAAATTGACCTCAGAACGCACATAATTTAGAGACAATATACACGGAGAAGCCTTAGTCGCTGTTGTTCCTAAAAACCCTAATACAACTACCACAGGAACTACACTAAATCTCAATCCGATTGTGCATTTTTCGGATGAGGTGGAACGAACTGTTAGCCAGAGGAACCCGCTGCTATCTTAGCTGAGGTAACTGATCTACGTGATATATACGGGCCAGCATCCCATTTGACCTCCTTCAGAACCTAGTGGAGTCCATTCCTCGCGATTTGTAGCTGTTCTAAAGGTGCCACTTAGGTGATGCTGTTAGGTCGGTAAACCTAAAAAAGTAGTTCTTCAGTGCCCGTTATCGCAGTGTTTTTATGCCTCAGTTATTTGGTCTGCCATCCCAAAGTCTACTTTATGCCCCTTTTCATCGAGTAAATTTTTTCTGCTTCGTTACCTGGGAACTTTGATGCATTTTTTTGTCTGTGTTATGACTAACATATAAATTTGGGTATTCATCCTATCCAAATTATACGGTAACTCAAGATCATCCAGATTATACAGTAGCTAATTACTGGCAGATAAAAGCTAAAAGTAAAATAATAGAGCAAAGATTTTCGGATATGGGACGTTATCTATTGGAGGATTCCTCCTGGGAGAATAAGATCTTTCTCCCTTTGGTATCCAGACTGTCGAAACTGAATAAATTTCGAGTGATTGTGGAATGTTGCACTTTATTAAGTATAACATTGAGTTTGAATTACAATTCAGAAATTCTCAGAAACTTTTTACTCTTTGTATTAATGCCATCTTTGTTTCTTGTAATCAAAAGATCATGAATTAATAGTAAAAAAGAGTACGGGTCCACCTGACTACAACACAGGACTCGCAGAGATCCTGCATACTTTAATGGATCTATCAAGATGACTAGGTGGAAGAAGTGCCCACAAGAGCATCATTAAACCTTTGGAGAGATTGTGGAATTGGTTGTAGGGTAATAATATGTCTCTCAGGATCACATTATCCGACTGTGACCAGCGCGGATCACATTATCCGCTAATGATGTTCATATCGAGAAGTGGTTAACCAATCATCATCATCATTCTACAGAGAAAATTGGAGCATACAGGTAAACAGTATACACTGCAATTGGTCATAGAATCATGTAATGTACTGCTAAGTAGGCACAAGAGATCGGCTAACTACAGCGTCGACTGAGGTCGTCGATGGGAATTGAACCCGGACGCTCCAAGTGAGACGTTGATTGCAATTCGCCCTAAATTGTATGGTTGGTTCATTAAACGAGGAATAAGCTCTGTCTGCTCAGTCGTAGTAGTCTATGGCAGCTTAGTCGGCGTCACGGTTTACCGCTTGTTTGGAAAGGTCTGAGTTCGGCAAACGGATTGAAGCTGATCAGCTGAGTGATCTAATATAATTGTAAGAAGGATGTGTGCGACTAGATCAAGGGTGTATCTACCAGGAGCAGCTTCTGATGTTGTAATCACTAGATTGTCCAATTTTAATGGGGTTAAAAATAGCATAATGTTCCTGGGGGAAACAAATGATATTGTTAAACGCACCTGAACTGATGGTTTGTTGGATAAATATGGGACCATGTTTTGTGCATGTTCTACGGGCTGAAAAACCAGGAGTTAGATCAGAATATACGAAGGCGGTTTGAACAGTTCGTGACCTGAGTATGAAAGGTATTGGTACAGTGTTAAAAATTTAATATTTGGGGGGGGGAGGCAGAACTAACACCAAAAGCAATTATTGAGGATATAGTTACAACATTGGGCGTGGACGTTCCTTCCTATTCCATGGTTAAGAAGTGGGCAGAGGGAGGCAGTGCCTAGAACATGACACAAAGCTCTGGAAGACTGATGATTGATCGTACGGATTTAGGTGAATCAAAAACTTACGCCTTATTGCACCATAAATAATATGTCTGTAAGCGGCATGTGTTCTTTGGTCAACTTGTTGTTTACTGCACGAAAAACTCAAGTTTTCGGAGAAAAAACCATGCCACCCTCGTCTGAAACCACAAAAGCTGCGGAAGACCTTCAATATCCATCGCTACAGTAGTTGTTGACACTATGCATGAGCTGGCGATGAGCAATCAACGAGTTCGGTAAATTTACAGCTTCTTGGGTATCTCATCTGAACGTGTGTACCATGTAATAACAGAAGACCTTGTTATGAAAAAAAAGTGTCATTACGATGGGTCCCAAAATTTTTGACAGCAGATCAAAAATGCCCTGGAATTATCAAGTGAACATTTGCATCGTTTTCAAGCAGATGCAGCAAATTTCATTGAAAGGTTTTCAAATTCAAAAATCTATATATATATATATATATATATATAAAACGCTTAAATATGCTGCCCAAATTTTCCACCTGCTAATTTTTGCCAGCACCCGTTCACGCGGTTCACTTGGCATGACCACCATTCCGGGAATAATTAATTTTTGTATTAACGTTTTTTGACTGAAGAAAGGCAACCTATGCCTGAAAACTATAGTATTTATTTCATCTGTCTTCAATTTTAATAAACTGTTCTAAGTTTCAAGAAGTGTAAAAATTGCTGAACAGTGTGTAAGAACTTTGAGAAAATGTAGAAGAAATGCTAATGAAACATTTGAGGATAGATCTAATAGACTAAGAGACCGAAAGAGACTACCACTGCGAAGACGGATAGAAAACATTGAAGAAAGAGAAGCAAGATTGGAAATGAGAAGACGCCGTAGGACTAATCAAATAGAAGTTCTGGATGCGAATAATCAACAAGCCGTAATTAATGTGGAAGAGCATGACATAGGAAATATGTGTTACCACTATGAACATTACAATGCAAGACATTGGGGACATGAGTTAAACACATCGAATAAATACACTAAATGCTGTCATGATGGAAAGGTTTCATTTGACCCACTGTCTGAGACACTATTACGAGAGCTGCTTACAGGGGATACACATGAAGCAAATAACTACAGATCATACACGAGAGTACAACTCAGCAATGGCGTTTGCATCAATGGGCACAGAGATTAAATCACCGACTGGAAATGGTCCATACTATTTTAGAATACACGGCCAGATTTACCATTTGGTCTCATCGCTATATCCAAACGAGGCAAAGAAGCCAGGATATGGACAACATATTTTCGATTCTGCTGAAGCAACAACAAAATGTCTTGAAAAACAATCAAACCAAGGATGTATGGCCGAAGTAATGCGACAATTGTACGAGATGCTGCGAAAAGTCAATCATTTGCATGAGTCATATAAATAAATGCATCAAATAATCCAACAACGAATGTGCGCATTCATTTACAGAAGACCCGGACTTAGATAAGAGACGATATAATGTACCTACATCCAAAACGGAGTTTGCTGCAAAATTTGTTGGAAAAGACGGGGAACCACCTACAAATAGAAACATATGCATATATCTCACAGGTGACTACTGTAGAATTATATCACCGCTAAACAAGAATAGTGAAGACTGAAGGATCTAGATTAAACTATTTACGCCATAATCAGAAAGGTAGCGTATGTTACGCCTGGTAAAACTAGTTCAAATTATTTTTATTAGAGTCACCCAGAATTTCTTCTATATACCCATCTATGTAACGTGTCTGTCAATTTGCCTGCTTTGCTGGACATAAAAAAACCCCAGTTTCTGTGGGAAAAAATTTGCTGTACACACCTGAGACCGACAAACCCAGCCAGGGAATGAAAAAAACCCATTAAAGTTCCTCGCGTCATCTATGGGATTCGAACCCGGGTCTTTTCCACCATGTTTGGGGAGGATGGTGACGATACCCCTTTGCTACCCGCGCAGACCTTGAAAGGCCATGGATGAGAGTAGTTTTTTTTTACTTTCAGCCAGAGACAAAGGAGTTCAAACAGTGGAAACACAGCTCTTCTCTCCCGCCGAAGAAAGCCAAGTCGATTCCTTCTGCTGGCAAGATGCATCGGTTTTTGGAACGCTGATTTAATGTTGCTGGTGGATTAGCTTCGGATAGGGCCAGTTGTAGACTCAGGATAACTTCATCAAATAAAATAAGAAAAATCAAAAACGGTCTTCACACATGGCAGGAGGTTACGGAAAAACTTGCTAACTAAAAGAGCATTTTTCCCAAGTCAGATAATAACTGCTTTTTAATTCGGGACATGTCCTGTTCCTTTATCGGACACTTGTATCTTTCTAGGTCTGATCTCTTCGCCATTCATTAGAAGAAAACGCAAAAATTCTGCTCTTCAACAACTTTCTGATTGGTCAACGATTAACAAACTTACCATTTCTAAGAGTAAAACTTGTATGATGGTCTTCAAAGGCATCCTTTCGCCAACTCTTCCTTTTCTTATAAAAATTAACGATGAATACTTTTGTAACTACTACAAAATTCCTTGGATTACTGATTGATAATCGCCTTTCCTCTCTTCCCCATCTGAATCATCTGTATGACAAAGTGAGAAAAATTTTACTTTCAAATTGTTCGCAATTCCCGTCAGGACTGGGGGTCTGAACCATAAGATTTTGCACACACTATACAATCTGTTGTTTTACCAAGTACCACTTATGCTGCAGCCTGGTTTAGCCGCACTAAATTGCTTACAGTTCAGTCCAAGCTTGGTTCGATCCAGCGCAGTTTCCTCCTAGTACTTGTTTGGGCATGTAGAACTGTCTCTACCTCTGCCCTACAAGTTCTATCTGGTTCACTACCTTTAGACTTATATTTAATTTACCGTGGACTTACTTGATTCATTCGTAAGGGCCTCCCCGCAGAATTCAATGGAATTCAAATTGACGTGTCCTGCAACCCTAAACAAGAAAAACAACGAATTTTAAATATTCTTCATTATCCTTGGCAACTTCGCTGGTCTGATTCCCAAAAAGGCTTAATTACCAAATTATTTATTCCACTTGTTAATAAAAACGCTCAAATGGTTTCTCCCAGCATGTTTTTTTAGCTTTCTTTTAACAGGACATGGTTCCTTAAATTTTAAACTTGCCTATTTTCATCTTTCCAATTCCGAACTTTGCCTTTGCGTTTCTGTCGGGCTTCTATCCCTCCACGTTCATTTCTTTTGTCCTATTAACAATGAATTTCGTTCACAGTTACTCTCTGTCACTGGTCCTGTTACTCTGCGTGGTAGCACAGTGGTATCGTCACCATCCTCCCCACACTGGGTGGAAAAGGCCCGGGTTCGAATCCTGTCGATGACGCGAGGCACTTTAATGGGCTTTTTTCACTTCGTGTGAGTTATCGGTCTCAGGCGTAGATGGCAAGGATTTTACCCCAGAAACTGGGATTTTTCTTCCAGCAAAACAAGCAAATCGACCAGAGAACACACGCAATTTATGGACACAAATACGGGTTTATATAATAAATTACGGGTGACCCTAATATAATAATTTAATAAAAATTTATTTATGGTAGCCTCTAGGTGAAGTTTAATCGCCTCTCTCTTGTTCCTAATAAAAAGCGCCCTAGCTCGGGAGAAGGCAGTTGTGTCCGAGGGTGAGCCGGAGTTTTTCCCACTTTTTGTGCATGTTTTGTTTGACTTGGAAGCTTTCAAAGAAATTTAAATTCCACCAGGTCTTTGAATGCTGTGTGATGGTTAGTTTCAGGTCAGTGCTCGGGGTCGCATTCCTCAAGGACATGCCATGGAATTGCTTGAGCCGCATAAACACACTTTTCAGGATTGAGGTATTTGGGCATTGTAATTGTTTTGGTTGTGACTTTTCCTTCTACCAGCATGTAGAAGGAAATCACAAGGATCATAACCCATTCATTCTCTTTATACGCACAGCAGAGAGAATGATGGGGTTATGATCAACTGTTTGTTACTTATAGGGTTTTTATTAGCCACACAATTTTTTTTTTTTTTTTTTTTTTTTGCTGACATGAACGCGAGGTCGGTGCTTACGCCCCTCTTGGATGGTGTGCTAACCAGTTTAAGACCTAATATACGTAGACGCTGACTCAAGTCTACTCTTGAAGTTCTCCAGAGGTATTTGGGAGATTGAAACCTGCACATGACGTGTTTCAGTGATGGATGAAGATGGTTAAACATCCAAATTGACGAATTCATCAATTACTTGTGCATCTGGAACTGGTGGGATATATACTATGTCGAGAGAATGGTTCTGGCTGTTGTTGTTTTTAGATTTTATTATAACTAGAATTGCCTCGATACTGAGTGGAGGATAGAAAATACCTGTTCATTGAAAAAAATTGCAACTCCTCCTCTTCGGTTTTCTCAGATGTGCACGCTATCTGATACCTTGCAGGCCAAGTAAAGGAAAGTGTTTCTTCATTGGGGTCAAGCCAGGTTTTTGCAAAGCAAACCACGTCCATTGAACTGGATAGCAAGAGCTGCTCAACTTCATTCAGTTTATTCCTCATGAATCGCACATTTTGAAATAGGAGTTGGAATGAAGCTATTCTCTTTAATTTGATGAGGGATATACGCTGTCGAACCGTCTGTGATGCGTCGCTGGTCTTCAGTATGTTGAAACCATGAGAGGAATCGTAAAATTCGGGGAGAGAGATGACGGAGATTTTGGGTAATTTTCAATCACCGTTGGGAGCTCCCCTTTCCGTGGGTATGTTAAGGGCGAAGTATGGAATTATCTTGTTTTTTCTATGGCTGTTTCCATGAGGAGCAGTTGGGCTGTTAGTGGGGAACAGAGATACATCGTCTAGTCAGAGTCTGGACTGTTGTGGACATATCTCAGGGGCATTTAAGGATATCACTTGTTTTCTGCTCCGTGCTTCATAAAATGGCCTAATGGTGCCGAGGGCCATCTGGTGCAGGTTCCAATCCTTTCAAACTGACTTCTATCACAATAGATGCGAAAAGAAGCATATGATGTGCTTCGAGTGTTCAATCTTTAAGTCCAACTGAAGTTCCTCAAACAGTACATCTGTGACGAGTTATACTGACGTGTCTGGGCCACACGCGAGACAAACAAACAGCTGTGTGTATGGGGGGAAAAGAGTCTGGGTGATGAACCAACCTGTTTGAAAGGCCGCAGCTTCGAGACTAGTGCGGTGCCTGGCCAAGTGTGTTTTCCTGTTCAAACTGTTTCGACTGGCCGTCTTGCATTTGGTTGTCTGCATATATCCCTGTTCGGCACCCAACACCAAGTTGGTCACAGGCCTGGCAGTGGTTCGGTATTGTTTAGGGCTAACTGACGAGTGACTTCCTGGGTACAGTTCAAGGGCGCTTGATGTGACATTGTTATTTGTGTACTGACAGGGCTCACTTCGTCGGGTGGCACATGAATACCGATTGTTTCCTTCGGCAGGTTTAGCTTGAGCACATTTAGATATAATTTAGCTCTCTCAGAAGGGTTTTCAATGAAATCTGTTTCTCTATTACGTTCATGGACAGTAATGAGCAGCGTATTCAGGACTGCGTCTTTTGGTCTGTTATTCGCTTCAACGCCAGGGCTAGTCGTCGAGAAGGATACATGGTCAACAGAATCTTTTTCAAATTAAAAAGGTACGGTGTCAAGATCTCTGCTAGCTGGTTTTGACGTCTGAAGACCCCTCAGACGCGATTGGTATGCGAATCTTTCCGATAGCATAATATTGCTCTTCAGGTCTATCATCTGGTTTTTCAACAAGCTCATTTCCTTTTTAATTTCCTCATTCTGTGCACGAAGTTCTTGGTTTATACTGAGTAGAGTAGATAAACATTCATAAATTTTTGGAAAATTTTCCTCTACACTGTTCATATATTCTTCAGCCTGCATAACAACAGGGTAAAGTGTAAAGTATTTAGGGTCTAACGGCACCAGGGGTTTCCCCCATATCCGCATTGTATGCATTGCTTATGAAACACAGTACTATGTGGAGGCCAGAGATTTAAAAAAGTATATGGGTATTGTTCTGTAGTGTAATGTCGTGGTGCGTTGTATCTTCTGACCATTTAGCCGTTGGGCTCCTAATAGGACCCACCGTTGCCCACACTTTGCCACGAGGAGGCAGGTCAGGTACCCAGTAGATTATATTTCGTACTCTGGCAGGGCCTGCCACCTAGTTTCTGAAGATTTCAATGGCAAGGGCCTATTGTAAAAAAAAAAAAAAAAAAAGAAAGGGATAAGCACTACAGTTTGATTAAACCGAAATGGTTTAATAAGAGTGAAGTTTGAATTTTAACGCTAGTAATTTGGCTGTTAATTTAGAGGGCGTACGACGCTGTCGTTTTAGTTAGAGTGGAAGGGAGACTGAAGACCGGGGGGAGACAGACAGAAATATGGGGACTATACAGAAGGCGATCCCAGACAGATCAGTGGGGACAGGCCCCGCTAGGGGCATGCCCCACCAGAGGAAGAAGGGGTTAGCCAGGAGGGGAGGAGACGGAGGCCCATTCCTCCCCTCCCGACCAGGGGAAGGAATAAAGCCGACCAAGTCAGTTGATACAGATCGCCAGAAAGGCGCTGGCAGCAAAACTGCAGATGTCATAGTGAAATCAAGTAGGTAAAGTCTGGTTGCAGTTCCTGAGACAGTATGGTCCCAGCCAAGAGTTGTCAGGTTGGTTTTTGGTCATACATCGGAATGTTGTCCCGTCCATGAAGTCCATTCTTTTGACATTGCTGACTCGTCTAGGGCGTTGTGCTACCCCTACATTGGGCAGTGTAACGTTCGGAGTCTAGGTAGTCCAGTGTTGAGTCCTCTTTGGTCAATCAAGTAAACTGGGCGGCTGTTTTCGGAAGTTACGAGTTTGCCGCTATGAGGGCTTTTCTTCGTGCAAATAGTCCTTGCGCAAACTTCGTAAAGGCTTTATATTCATCCGCCGTGTCCAGTAGCTGCAATTCCATGTTTCGTGGCAGGTATGTTTTTTTTGCGATGAGAATGCATCTGATGTCTTCGTAGAGTTCGCAGTCAAACATCAGCAACAGGGTAAACAAATGGTGTAAATGCTTCCGCTATTACACCCCTAATTCAGGTTGCTGAGGTGTGGAGAGTATGACTGTGCACTCGCTGCATCAGGGGGATATGTTGTACGGAGCTCCGACGACTGGCATTTTGGCAGTTGTCAGGACAGATACAACAAGATTTGTTTCCAGGGACTGTATCGGGCTGCGTTTGTGAACTCAGAGTTTCCCTTAACATCGTTTGGTGGGTCATTTGTCCGGTCTCGCTCATGTTCCAAATGATATCCAACTTCTTGATCAGAATTACTTTCTTTATTCCCCAAGTCATTGTTTTGCATATCAGTGCAGCGGTGAGAGGTTACGGAATTGCCCTCTCCCCAAAAAAAAGTACTTTTTTTTTTTTTTTTTTTACTATAAAGCTCATTTACAATCTGTTCGAGATAACGAATATTAAGTAAATCTGATGTATGACAAATGTGAGTAGGATTGCCTTGAATGATGGAGACATCCAGTGACAACACTTCTGTTGAGTTTACTTAATCACTTATGACTGCATTCGCACTGAATAGATTAGTTTAATTAAAAGATTAAGTCCACTACACTGAGTCCAGTGGACGTTGTAGATTTCTGGGAACTTCACTTTTATCCAACAGGTTCATCGCCAGGTAATTTGAATGCACTTCTAGTCGTTGCCGGTATTTCTCACTGTAATTGCATGTTTCTTCTTTTACCGTTGGCATGTTGTTTTCTACCGATGCATTTTCTTCTCTCTGCGGTAGGGGGTGTATCACCCTTCCTATTTGTTTACTCTTTAGGCAACATTTCCCCAGGAACCCTTTTGTTCAGTGACAAGCGAGAGAGAGAGAGAGAGAGGCTTGAATACCCCAAGCATAACAGGCATATTCTGTGCTTTGATTTGCTACAGATTAGGGTTTCGTCTGCCGAGGTGTGGCAAAGGTCACATGTCCCATCAGTACTGCGAGAGCTGTGTTCTTAGTCTGAGTCACTATTGCCGTTAGCAAGCGGCTTTGTGTTTTCGGTAAATTAGAAGATTAGAGTCCTAGAGGTGGGGTAGCGACCGTTTCCAACTCCTGAGGCTAACCAGTCAAATGTAGCTCTTTTCATGAAGATTAACAATAACCTTGAAACAAGGTCAGACGGTATTATGGCCCACGTCCATAATTCAATTACTATTAATATAAAAATATTAATAAATAATTACCTGATTAAGGCACAAGTCAAAGAACAGTATCACATGTACCCGTTGTGCCCAGGATCATGTAAATACTACACCTGGAACAGTTCATAGGGAATATCATTCATTATTAAACGTACACGAGGACTTAGAATTTGCGTCCGCACCGACGCAGCACGACGATATTACAAACACATACATATAAATACAAATACTACATAGGTTTTTATATTATATTATATTGTTTTTTTCATACATACATTGATACATATTTTCTGTCATCCATAAAAACTATTATTAGAAATTTTTATCAGTATTTTAAAAAATATTTACACTGAAAATGGGCCCCTCTTCGGATGAGGGCATGGCCGATTTGGCCGTAGCCACGGCTCTGCTAATTTCCTTTTTTATTTTTCTCTCTCTCTCTGAGTATGTAATTTTTTTTTTGTATAATTATTTTCATGTTTGTTTAATTCTTTACATCTTTGTATATTTTGTCTGTATAATTTTTTATATCTTGCACCTGTATAGCTCTGTAAATTTTCTGTATAATTTCTTTTGTTTTACAGTTTGTATAACTATTTGTATAAGGATGTATAATAATTTCTTCTCTCGAAACCCAGGAGCTCACATCTGGTGAGTATGGGCTTGGCACACCCAGGGTCAGTGGCGGATTTAGCACTTGAGAGGCCCCGGCGCAATTCAATTTTGAGGCCCCCCCCTTTTCGGTACCACTACAGTGTGCATTCTACGCGCACGTTTTTACTATAGCACATGCGCTCTAGATTTGGTGTTGCGGTTTTAATCATTTTGGTTGCGCAATTCTTTCATACATATTTTAAATAATGTTTAAATGAAAAAATGACACAACTACCATCCCTCCCAAATCTAACATTAATACATAAAATCTAGCATTAACGATAATATGTATTCTACTTCAGATTCACTTAGTTCGCATTGATATTTCATATAATATGTGGGGATATTCGCATAAGAGTTTACTAATTTCTCATCTTAAATTATAGTTTTATTCAGTAACGGTAATAAAGATGAGTGTAAAAATTTTAAATGAAACAATTTTATTATTATTATTATTTTTTTTTTAGACCTGAGGCCCCCCCGATTTAAGAGGCCCCAGGCGTGCGCCTGTGCGTAAATCCGCCACTGCCCAAGGTCCTGAGCTGGATATCATCATTCTTCTCTTCCTTGGTGCTTCCCTTCTACTTCTTTCTCTCTCTCTTTCAGGGTAACTCAGAATTTTTTTTGGCTGGTGCAGCAAAAGCCTCACGCTTTCTTGCACCATATGACTAATGATAATAATAATAATAAGTTGAGTGGTTAACTATTTCAGGTTATCTTTCTCTAATTGGTTCCTTTATTTTTAAAAAAAGTCTAACTCTAACCAAAATTTCCTTCAATTTGAATTGCTAATTTAACTCGAAATGATTTACTTCATGTTTACTTTGTTTTTATACCTACAGGCATGTCCTCTATCACCACAGCGAAGTTGAACTGACGTTCTCGGTGCCGGCATTCATCAGACACATATACTATATTTGTATTGTTTGTAGGTCTGACTTCCTCCTCTCTACCCCACTGCGATGTAGCAGAGTAGTATTGTCACCGTGCTCCCCACACCGGGTGGAAAAGGTCCGGGTTCGAATCCTGTCGATAGGGCGAGGAACTTTAATGGGCTTTTTTTCACTTCGTGGCTGAGTTATTCGGTCTCAGGCGTAGATAGCAAGTCCTTTTCCCCGGAAACTGCGGGTTTTCGTCCAGGAAAACAGGCAAATCAACCAGAGAACACACGCAATTTGCAGACATAAATACGGATTTATGTAATCAATTACGGGTAACCATAATATAATAATACTCCACTGCGATGGTGACTTTATCTTAGGGTTGACGTGGCCGAGTGGTCAGGGGGCGAGTGCACAGTAGCACACACTCTTTGAGTGGACAGGGGGGAGGGTTCAAGCTCGTGACTGCTAAATATGATTAACATTTGTATTGATTGATTTTGGTAAACTCAACCGGTCTGCGTGTGTAGCACAGTGGTATCGTCACCGTCCTCCCCACACCGGGTGGGAAAGGCTCATCGATGACGCGAGGAATTTTAGTGGGCTTTTTTTACTCCGTGGCTGAGTTAGTTGGTCTCAGGCGTATATAGCAAGGTTTTTCCCCCCCAGAAACTGGGGTTTTTTCGTCTGGTAAAACAGGCAAATCGACCAGAGAACACAAGCAATTTACAGACACGAATACAGGTTAATGTAATCATTTATGGGTAACACTAATATAATAATACATGTAATTTGGTATTGTAAACTCCACTGACCTGGTGGTCGGTCTGAGTATAAACAAAACATTTTTTTAGGCCTGACGTAGCCGAGTGGTCAGGAGCGCGAGTGCAATAGCACACGCTCTTTGAGTGGACCGGGAGCGAGGCGGCGTTCAAGCCCGTGACTGCTAAATACGATTAACATTTGTAATGGATCGATTTATTGTAAACCCCACTGACCTGGTGGTCGTGCCGGAGTGTAAACAAGAATTCTTAAATGTAATAAAACTCTGCTTTCTTCCATCGGCTTTCCTGATTATAGGCTCCTAGCCTTATTTTCTTTGACATTAAGCGTCAAAGTAAGTAAGGCTAGGGTTACTGAGTATATGTATTGTTTGCACCTTTCTCCAAATGCATATCGCGTCTATTTGTCTGTCAATTGCGTTTATCCTGTGGTCGATTTGTTTACTGGATGAAAATCCTAAATTTTGGGGTAATAAAACCATGCAAGCCAAGAAACGACTCCCTAATTCAGCCACGTTGCGAAAAAGCCCACAAAAATTTCTTGCGTCATTGACGTGAATCAAACCCATGTCTTTGTAGAGGAGGGTGATGATTCATTCCATTTCAACAGTATTTTTCAGTATATGAAAAATACTAAAACAAGTGGTTACAATGTTTCAGCATAAAAAATAAATAAATAAAAAGAATAAAAGTGCGAACTTTATTTATTTTTACTTGATTTTATTTATTATTTTCCCCAGTTTTTTTTTTTTTTTTTTGTTGTTGTTGCATATTTTTGCAATTGCATATCGTATCTATTGGTAAACCGCTTTTTAAAACTGTCCCTTAGATTCTTCAAAACTATTAAGCACAGTGTATGTCATAAAATGTTCGGCCTTTCATTCCTTTTTGAGTTAGAGATATTATTTGCTAATTGTATAATTGTTGTAATGTTTTCTGAATATTATATTTCGAAAAAGAATTATAGTATATATTTTAAGGCCGATTCAAGTGAATGACATCTGTTTTTTCATAAGTTCAGGTTAAAAAAAAAAATGTGAAGTAGGATGTAAAAATGAAACATTCAGATAAAGAGGAAGAAGGAATAAAAAAAAATAATAATAATAATAAATAAAAGTAAAATTGGGACAGTTGGACAAATCAGCAATAAAAGTTGAGGTAGAAAAATTCAAATTCCGAGCCAGCCAGGATTTGAACCTGGAATCTTCTGATCCGTAGTCAGACGCGTTATCCGTTGCGCCACTGGCCCACATGGAGTTCCTGTTAACTCCACCTATTAAGAACTATTCAATATATAGCATTTTGTGTGTATTTCCTTACTTTTTAAAATTTTGTTTGTGTTAGCAAATACCCATTTAATCATAAAATATTGCAGAATTTCAAGTAACTACAAATTGTATATATACACAAGTTGGTATTGCTTGCAGTATGCAGTCCATTGATTATCGTTTGTAACAAATCAGCATTTAAAAGCCGTTTTTACAAAACGGTAGTAACAGACTCACAGGTTATTTAAATAAATATCTTTCTTTTCTTTTTCTGTTTTTTTTTGTTCCCTCCCCCCTGATTAAAACCCAATGATACAGTCCCGAAGATGCCTTGAGTTAATAGCGTCATTTTATAACTGTTTTGGTAACCAGGGTAACAACGCTAGTTGTCAATGGTCTAATTTTCAACTTATAAAAATTATTATTATTAGCCATATGGTTTAAGGAAGCCTGAGGCTTATGCTGGAACAGCCAAAAAAAAAAAAATTCCCGAGTTACCCTGAGAAAGAGAGAGAAGTAGAAAGGAATCGCCAAGAAAGAGAAGAATGATGATATCCAGCTGAGGACCCTAGGTGTGCCAAGCCCATACTCACCAGATGTGAGCCCCTAGGGGTAAGGAGCAAGGAAGCCTGAGGCTTATGTTGGACCAGCCAAAAAAAAAAAAAAAAAATTCCGAGTTACCCTGAGAGAGAGAGAGAGAGAGAGAGAGAAAAGTAGAAGGGAATCACCAAGAGAGAGAAGAAGGCTGATATCCAGCTCAGAACACTGGGTGTGCCAAGCCCATACTCACAAGATGTGAGCCTCCGGGGGGGGGGGGGGGTAATTGTTGAAAATATAGAACAACAGCCAGGTTTGAAAAACAAAAGTGCTAGTTTAGTATTTCAATTGTTACTTCTAAAGTTTTTACGCCTGCCTCCTACGTAATATAAGGGGAATATTAAGTAACTGCCTAGTACTAATACTTAAAACATACTTCAAGCAAAAAAGGCAATATTTCAATATATGAAACCTTGAAATGTTGCCTTTTCAACATTTCATGTTATGAAATGTTGAAATTTTCTGCAGTTATGCCACAGAGAATTGCAAATTTGGCTTGGGTTAAATATTTATGTTTTATCTTTGCATATTTGACCCAAGGTACTCACATCTGGGGAGTATGGGCTTGGCACACCCAGTGTTCTGAGCTGGATATCATTATTCTTCTCTTTCTTAGTGATTCCCTTCTACTTCTGACTCCTGTTCTCTCTCTCTCTTTCAGGGTAATTCAGAAATTTTTTTTCGGCTGGTGCAGCATAAATCTCAGGCTTCCTTGCATCATATGGCTAATGATGATGATGATAATAATAATTTTATGAAATCCTGCCATCAGGAATTTGAGATGCAACTGGGTTATGCTACAGAGAAACACAAATTTGGGTTGGATTTTTATGTTTGATTTTGCACATTATGTGCAAAATCAAACATAAAAAGTGTAGGTGGAACAGACTTCCATCCCTTGTCGTGGAAGTTGATAGCCTAAATAAGTTTAAGGCTCAGCTGGACAGGTATTTCGAACGAACAGAGGGGTGAAGTGGAAGTGGTTATTTTTTATTTATTTATTTTACTTTATTTTTTTTTTTTTGGCTGATGCTGCATAAGCTTGCTTTCTTGCATCAAATGCCTCTACTAATGCTAATTATATTATTTCCTATACAAAAAATGCTGATTTATCTTCCACAAAATCTTTGGGAACTAGAAGTTTCTCCCCCCCCCTTTTTTTTTTTCAGTGCATTAGCATATACAGTATACATAAAGTGCCTTTGCCTTCACTATATCCATCCGTTTACATGTAATAACTTGACTCCCATTAGATGGATTTTAAATGAAATTTTATATTTGGCTCTTTTAGATAAATTTGTTGAGCTGACCAAAATTTATTATTATTATTATTTTATTTTTTTCATGCATATCACATAGGCTATCCACAGTATATTGTAGCTGAAACTCCAGATATTATACTTATTTACATGACATGTGATGGAATGAAAAGGCAATATGGCAGTTGCATAGAAGTGAAATGTTTCCAGGTCATTGCTTTTTTTTTTTTTTTTTTTTTGTTATAAATCATGAATTATTACAATTTGTTCCTTAAGATGTAATGCACCATATGCATTACCTATCTTGTTTTGTTTTTGTTTTTTTTTAATAATGTAAATATAAAAATATCATTATGAAAAATATCACATAAATCATAATGGCCATAAATAGTTTTGAAATTAGTAAAATCGAGGATTATTTTCCTTTTGTGTATTCAATAGCCAGCATGATTTCAATTACCATTAGCAAACACTATGGTTTCAATATTCAAGATGAACAAGTTTTTGTAGCTACAAGATATATTACTCTTAAACAAATAACATTACCGAAAGGCATCACCTACAATGGCATTTTTCAAGGTTTTCTGGTCTCCTTCCATATAATGGGTAGTCTGAATTAGTTTATCTCTGACAGTTATGTGAGTTGCCATACGTATAAAGAAATTAAAACTTTGATTATTAAATATAGAAAAGCTATACAGCCTATGAAATAAATAAGTAAAGCTGAGAACTATCTCATATTTCTATGTTTTTAGCAGTCAGCAAAATTTCAAAAGTAAATGCTGTAATCTTAATATTAATAAAGGCCAAAAGATACAAAGCAGCTGGGCTTTTGCTGCATCAGCTAAAAAATTTTCTATACAATGCATATTTCTACCATTGCTAGGGGTATTATTGATCCTTAAACCTTATCAGACTGTCAGCCTTGACAACCTACAAAACCAGTTTATTCCAGTAGTTAATGACACATTGACCAAACGTAAACTTTTATCAGGTTCAATCTATTGGATTCCCCATTAGTTTATATTTGTCCAAGTTTTTTGTGTCTAATTTCAATGTGATAATTATGCTATCATTTGATTTGTTCCTCCCCAGTGTCTTATACATCTCAATGAGATTCCCCCAAGATACCTTGTGTCCAGGCTTTACAACCCACACTTTTGTAAATCTCTCATGTAGATTGAATGCCCCTTTGCACCTCTCATCAGACAAGTTGCTTTTCATTGAACTGTTTCAAGAAGCCCAATGTCTTTTCTTAAATTCAGCCTCCAAATATGGTCTCACCGTTGACTTGTACAGATGCTGACTTATGCTGCATGCTAACCTTCATGCCCAATTTCATGGCGCCTCCGTAGCCAGGTGGGCAGGAGCAGCAGTGCATAGTACACACTTCTTGATTAGACTGGAGTTTGAGCCCATGACCACCAAATACGGAGGATGCGGAAAGGTCAGGGAATGACCACCACATATCCCCGGAGCAGTATGGCCTTAGTTGCTAATGCTCCTAAAAACCAAATAACAACAACAACAACCCGATTTCATCAAAACGCCCAAGTCCCTTTCCTTATTTATACTCTTCAACTCCACCTTCACCTGCTGTATAAATTATTCTTGGGTTTTATTTTCCAAATGTAGAACCACACGCTTGGCAGCATTAAAATGTTAGGGCATTCTTCTGATCATTTACAAAGCCTGTTAAAATCATTCTGATTTTCATTGTTAACTTCCTGACCTTTTATATCATTTGTAAATTTTGATAATCAAACCCTTTTTTCCCTTTTCTATAGCAATCAAGATCAGAAGAGCAGCCCTAACTCTGAACCATGAAGGACACCTCAGCCAACCTGAGAAATGATCATATACAGGAGTGGGCCATCCCGAATGTGCAGGGGTGCACTGCACCTGGGCAGCAACATTCAAGGGGCATATGAAACTTGCATACACATATGAAAAAAATTTTAAAGGGGAGTGCCAAATTGCAATTGGCATCCAGTTGCCATATCCCTTAGGAACTCCCCTGATCATGTACAACAACCTTATAAGGAAAATATATAGAGAAACAGAGACCTGAGAATGAAGTACAATGAGTAGAGGAGGAATTGGAAGAATTTAGAAAGGCTTTGATTGTGACTGCAGAGGAAGTGCGTAGGAGTACAAGCAGTGTGAGATGGAAAGAGACTGAGTGGTGGAATAAGAGAGTGAAAGAGGCTAAATTAGAGAAAGATCTAAAAACCCAGCAGATGACTTGGAGAGAGAATATAAAGAAGCAAAAAGGGATGTGAAGAGAATAGTTCAAGAAGAGAAGAAGAAATAGTTGGAAAGCTGGTTGCAGGATCTCCAGGACATTACTAATGGGAAAAATATGTTATATGGATTAGTGAAGAACAGTAGGAAGCATTATCTATATAATGAGATGGGAAGAATAATTACAAATGAAGAAGAAATAAGAAGGGGGGTAGAAAGACTATTTTAGAGGGTTTTTGAACATCAGGGGAAAAAGTAGATATAATGGAAGATGTATAGGGGAAAGTGAAGACTGGGAAAGAGGGATATCAAGGAGTGAAGTAGTGGCAACAATGGAAAGGATGAAAGGAAGTAAATTGCCAGAGTGTGATGAAGTGACTATATAAATGTGACTAATATGTGTTGGCCAAGCAGAGCTGCAATGGATATGCAAGGTAATGAAAGTAGTATGGATGGAGAAAAGGATACCAAGAGACTGGAAAAGAGGACTGATTGTGCCTATATATAAAAAAAGGGATAGTAAAAGGTGTGAAAATTATAAAGATCACCCTGATCAGTCACAGAGAGAAATTGAATGAAAGAATAGTGCAGAGAAGAGTATGAGAAAAGGTTGAGAGTCAGATGAGAGAATAGCAGAGTGGCTTCAGAAAAGGTAGTTTGAACATGGATCTAAATTTTGCAGTGAGACAAATGATGGAAAAACATTACAAGTATGGAAAGGGACTGTGCATGGCTTTTTTGGATATTGAAAAGGAGAGAGAGAGAGAGAGAGAGAGAATAAAGGTATGGGAAGCGTTAAGGAAATAGAGTAGGAAAATTATTGATGGAGAGTATTAAAAGTCTATACAGAGGGACTGAAAGCGGTATAAAAAAAACGGTTGGAAACACAGTCTGGTTTGAAATTAATAATGGACTGAGACAAGGTAGTGTCTCAATCCATTAGGATTGAACTGAGACACTACCAAGGATTGGGACAGAAAAAATGAAAGTGATGATTTGTTGATTTCTGGGGAGGAGGAGGCACAGGAGCTGGCTGGAGGCAAAGAAATACAATTTAAAGTTTAGTGATGCTAAGAATAATGCAGTGAGAATGACATGGAAGGAGGGGATTAGCATTTATTGAGGGACAGAAGATTGAAGAAGTGGATAGTTTCAGATATTTAGGGAGTACAGTAGATAAAGAAGGGAGAATTGATAAGGAGATATGTAGAAATGCAGATCAAGGAAGAATGTTTCATACTTGTGTAAAAGATCTAGTTTGGAGAAAGGAAGTACTGGAGAAGTGCAAGATGATACTCTATAGAGCTTATTATGTGTCAATAATAACCTATGGATCAAAATCATGGGTAATGCAGGAGAAGCATATTAGCAAGCGATAGAAATGAACTTTCTGAGAGATGTGTGTGTAGAAAGACCAGGAGAGATAGAATAAGAAACATCATTCGAGGGAAAGACCAAGATAGTTTGGACACGTAAAGAGAATGGAGGTAAAAGACTGTCAAAGAGGATGTTAGTAATGAAAATTACCCAGAGGAAGGCCAGGAAGAAGATGGAAAGAAGAGGTGAAGAGTGATGTGGAAGGAAATGGTGGGAAGATAGAGTGAAATGGAGAGGACTAGTTTCTTTATCGACCCCACAAGAAGCTGGAACAACAAGTAAGTAAAGTAAAATCAACCCCAGGGGCTCACATCTGGTGAGTATGGGCTTGGTACTCCCAGGGTCCTGAGCTGGATATCATCATTCTTCTCTTTCTTGGTGATTCCCTTCTACTTTTGACTCTCTCTCTCTCTCTCTCTCTCTCTCAGGGTAACTCGGGAATTTTTTTGGCTGGTGCAGCATAAGTCTCAGGCTTCCTTGCACCATATAGCTAATAATAATAATAATAATAATAAAGTAAGTAATAACAATCCTTTTCCTCCTGTCCATCCAATCCTCAATCCATCTGTATCCCAATAGATTCCATCTTATACAATAACCTCTCATGTGGAACTGCAAAATGCTTTGTTAAAGTTTAACTATATAAAGTTAGAATTGTTTTTCATAGAACTCCTGTATGACCACATCATATCAGTTTATCAAGCAGGTGGAGAGTAGATGGATCAAATAAATAAAGGATATCACCTCTTTGAGAATGATTTCAATGCAATCAGAGCAAGGATGTTTAAAACAGTTTAACTATAAACAGAGCAATGGCTAACAAGATGGAGAAAGCAGTGATTCATAAGGGGAAGTCAAAAATGCAATTAGGGTTCTCTTCTATGTGCCAATGAATGTTCATGAACTCCTGCTGCTTTAGATAAATTGACCAATTTTATAACTATTGCTGCAGTAACCAGCTTTATTTTTATGATTACCAACAGTGTCATGTTTAAATAAGTTGGGCTCTTAAGGTGCTGAGAGATTTTAGAGCTTTAATTTTTTTTTTTTTTGGCTATAATAATATTCTGAAAAAAATCCCTTTCTGAGGTTCCAGATAGGTGTATTGGGTAGAAGGGGGGGGAGCAAGCAGGTCAGCTACCCTGGGCCAGAATGTTGCAGAGGAAGCCCAGAATTAGAGACCAGACCCAACATGGGGAAACGTTGGGTGAGGCTATTTGTCTCAGAGCCCTCAATCAGGTCCACACATAACAAAAGTCCACACAGTCACAAAAGAACTGGATGCAGGGAATAACTTTGATATTATATACTTGGATCTTAGAAAGGCTTTTGATACTGTTCCACATGGAAGACTGCTGCACAAATTGGAGCAGTGTGGCATTGGATAAAGGGGTGGTTGAGGGGGAGAAGACAGAGTGGTAATCAATGGACACTGTTCATCGTGGACTAATGTTATTGGTGGAGTCCCTCATGGTTCAGTGTTGGGTCCATTATTGTTTTCTGTATTTATAAATAATATTGACGATGGTATATCAAGCTTGTCCAAGTTTGCAGACGATACAAAGGTTGGAAGGGTTGTTAAGGATACTACTGACTCTATGCTGCTGCTGCAACAGGATCTGGAAGGGTTGAGCAGATGGGCTGAGAGGTGGCAAATGAAGTTTAACATTGACAAATTTAAAGTACTACATATGGGAAACAGCAACCCCAGAGCAACATATCAACTCTGTGGTACTACACTGACAGTGGTAGAGAATGAAAAGGACCTGGGAGTAATTGTGCAGGCAGATATGAAGTTCTCTAAGCAGTGCAGACGGGCTGCAAGAGTAGCTGATGGTGTCTTATCAATGATATACAGGAATTTTTCTAGCAGGGATAAGGAGGTGATTATTCCCTTGTATAAGGCAATGGTCAGGCCACACCTTGAGTACTGTATACAGGTCTGGAGGCCTCATTTCAAGAAGGATGTAGAGCTGCTGGAACGAGTACAAAGAAGGGCAACAAGATTAGTGAATTGAACAAAGGGTTTCTCTTATGAAGAAAGGCTAAAGTTTTGCAAATTACAGTGTCTGGAGACTAGGCACCGGCGAGGTGATCTGATAGAGGTGTATAAAGCCTTGAATGGTTTGAGCATGCTCAATGCTGATGGGATTCTTCCTCTTGCTGAGAATAATTACCTGAGAGGGCATAAATTCAAATTGAGGAAAGACAGATGTAGGATAGATGTGCGGAAATTTGCCTTTAGCCAGCGGGTAGTTGGTTGGTGGAACAGACTTCCATCCCTTGTTGTGGAAGTTGATAGCCTAAAGAAATTTAAGGCTCAGCTGGACAGGTATTTGGAATGAACGGAGGGGTGAAGTGGAAGTTTTTTTTTTTTTTTTTTTGGTTGATGCTGCATAAGCTTGCTTTCTTGCATCACATGCCTATGCTAATAACAACCCCAGGGGCTCACATCTGGTGAGTATGGGGTTGGCACACCCAGGAACCTGAGCTGGATATTCTTCTCTTTCTTGGTGACTCCCTTCTACTTTTGACTCTCTGTCTCAGGGTAATTCGGGATTTTTTTTTTTTTGGCTGGTGTAGCATAAACCTCAAGCTTTCTTGCACCGTGTACCTAATAATAATAATAAATGTATGGGATTCACAACCCACAAAACTGAAATCTCCTTAAACCATCTGAAAGTAATAGGGCTGAAACTCAACATATTACATATTTAGGTAACTACTTCTACTCATTCCATCCATAAAAAATTATATTTAATAAACCAACAAAATTAATTAAACAAGGAACACCTACTTTGCCATGGGAAGAGCCCATCAGTCCTTTGCAATGTTAGTGCAATGCTGCAGCCTGTGTTTTGCAGAAACACTAAAGAAATCCATTTGCAAAGCCAGAAGACTCCTAAGTTAGAAATAAACTAAAAGTCATAAAATAATAGGAGAGAATTAAAAGAATCAAAAGAATAGGGGGTATCACAGGCAATGATTTCTTCAGGAGAGCACCTACACCTGTTGAAACCCAAAAAGTTGTATTTCCACAGTGAACTGCTGAAAAGCAGCCAAGTATTCACTATGGAAATACAGGCAACCCATGTATAACACGGTACTTCTACAACACAGTTTTGCTCTAACACAATTAATAAATTGCAGCAATACTCGCACAACATGGCACAATATGGTTTCGCTCTAACACAGTTAGAGAATTTCGGTAAACCTTGCATAACGGTATTTTTCAGCTTTTGTGTGGGGGAAACCCTATTATTATGTTGGATATAATTTTTCAACATTTCCACTCTGTTTGAATCACAGTTGTTGACTCTCTAGTTAAAAAAAAAATTGAGAAATCCCTGTATTTTATTTTGTTAGAAAATCCCTGTGTCATGTACTGTGCTATTGAACTTGTGTAAAAATCTAATTTCAAAGTTGTATTACTATTGGATAGCACACCAGGCCATCCAAAAGATTTAAGTCATCCAAACGTTGAATTTATGTTCCTACCACCACAGTCTTCACAAAGTGCTCTTCACAAAGGGCTCTTCACAAAGTGCATTAGAAAAGGTGTGACGCCTAAGCAGTGGAATAATGCAATCATAGTTTTGCTGCATAAGAAAGGAGATAAATCAGAAATTGGAAATTATAGACCAATTAGCTTGTTATCCCACATCTACAAGTTGTTCACAAGGGTCATTACTAACAGATTAGAAAGAATACTGGATGAGAATCAACCGAAAGAGCAAGCTGGCTTTAGGACAGGATTCTCAACTATGGATCACCTTCATGTAATATCACAGCTAATGGAGAAAGCAAATGAATATAAAACACCATTATGCCTGGCATTTGTGGATTATGAAAAGGCATTTGACTCCATACAGCATAAGGCAATGTTTCGGGCACTGGAAAGACAAGGCATTGATACCCCATATATTATGATTTTGAAGAAAATATACGAGAGTGCTACCTCCTTTATTAGACTAGACAAAGACAGTAGGAAATTTAAAATTGAGAAAGGAGTTCGACAAGAAGACACAATATCTCCGAAGCTGTTTACTGATGCCCTTGAGGAAGCTTTCAGAAGATTAGACTGGTCGCAGAAAGGAGTCAATGTGAATGGAGAGTACCTAAACCATTTACGATTTGCAGATGACATTGTGGTCATAAGCCATGATCCCAAAGAATTAGAGGAAAATCTTAATCAGTTATGCACAGCTAGTAAGGATTTTGGACTAAAGATGAATATGGCTAAAACAAAAGTAATGATGAACAAGTATGCTACAGAAAGGGAAATAATGATTGAAGGAGCAGTAATTGAAAAGGTGGAGTCATATACTTATCTGGGACAAGTTATTAGCTGTAATAATGATAAATGGCTGGAAGTCAAGAGAAGAATAAATTTTGGATGGATAGCATTAAGGAAATATAGTCACATACTGAAGAGCAATATCCCAGTTTGTCTGAAACGTAAAATAATGGACCAATGTATACTCCCCATCATGACTTATGGAAGTGAAACTTGGGCACTCACCAAAAGAATGGAAGAGAAGCTGAGAACTACACAGCGAAGAATGGAACGAATCATATTGGGAATAAGACTGTTAGATAAGAAGAGAAACACATGGATTAGGCAACAAACTCAAGTAAAGGACATTCTTATCAAAACTAAAGAACTAAAATGGTCTTGGGCAGGACACATAGCTCGAAGACATGATGACAGATGGACTAAGAAAATAACAGAATGGTATCCAAGAGGAGCTAGAAGAAAACCTGGAAGACAAAGGCGGAGATGGATAGATGAAATTCATGAGTTTGTGGGTAGTAAATGGATGTCCAGTGCTCAAAACAGAAGGAACTGGAAAGTTGCTGGAGAGGCCTTCATCCTGCAGTGGATTGAAAATGGCTGATGATGATGATGATGATGATGACCACCACAGTTGTACTAGGTACAACTTCGTTCATTCAGCCGTTGGATAAAGGCATTATATCCGTCTTTAAAACTCATTCCATCAGAAAATTGTTACAATGGATTTTGCAGAAAATTGATTCTGAATCTATTGAAGTAATGGAGGCATGGAAACATTTCTCAATTGTGGACTGTATCAGAATCATAGCTTTATTGCTGAAAGAAGTAAAACTGTCAATGTTAAATGCATGTGGAAAAATGTATGGCCAGAGTCAGTTCATTCAGGAATTATGTTTGAACCAGCAGAAAACAGAATTGGTGCTATAATAGAACTTTCTATGTCAGTACGAGGGGAAGGTTATGACTACTGAAGTTCTTGTGGGTAGCACAGTTTATAGAATTGCCCTCCTCCCCACACCGGGTGGAAAAGAGCTGAGTTCAAAACCTGCTGATGATGGGAGGAAATTTTATGGTCTTTTTCACAATGTGGCTGAGTTAGTTGGGTTCAGGCGAGGGTAGCATGGTTTTTTCTCTTGGAAATGCAGGTTTTTCATCCAGAAAAACAGAAAATCGACCTTAGGACATGCAATTTATAGACAATATATACAGAGTAACATGGCCTTAGTCGGCGATGCTCCTAAAATAATTTTAAAAAGATATGATTACTGAAGACAATCAAGAATACTGGTAGAAAAAGAAGCTGGCGAAGCAGATTGGTGGAAATGGCATCGGAGATAAAACCAAATCAATTCAGAATATGATAATGGAGATGAAAATTCTAAACTTCCAAACTTTACACTAAAAAGCATATGGGACTGCATAAAGTTAGCTGTTAGCATAAAGTTAGCAATTAGAATCTTATTTTTTGTATGCAGATTCTTCTACTGAAAGGAGCACAAAGTTCAAAAGGGAGCTTCAAAAAATGCTTGGTTCCATACAATGAAATTCCCAAAGATTTTTGAAGCAAAAATCTTTATCAAGCAAAAGCAAACAAACCCAGATTACTGATTTTTTAAAGAGAGCAGAAGATACACAAAATCTAGAATGCTGTACTGTTGTTAGTTTTTTTAACGAAATAGTGTATTTTTGTTAGCTTTTGGAATGTAACCCACCTTTTTGTAATTTTTCTTAGTCCCGTATAACACGGTTTCACAGAACATGACATTTTATAGGAACCTAACTACCATGTTATATTAGGGTTACCTGTATGACCTTTTCAGCAGTTTGCCATGGACAAACAACATTTTACATGTAACATAGCTGCAGCATTGCGCCCACCTCGTGAATAGCTGAGAGGCTCTTGCTGTGGTGAAAGCAGGTTTTTCTTGTTTAAGTTTGTCAATTTATTAATTTTTTTATGGCAACAAGAGTAGTTAGCTAAATATGTAATATGCTGGTGTTTCAAAATTATTACTTTAACATTGTTTAAGAGTGCTTAATTAAATTAAACTGTTTGTTTATTCGTAAATATACCATGTAAACTTTATTTTTCCTTTTCTTATCTGAAATCTCCTCTCTCTGAAGCAAACTTAACATAAATTAATGGAGGCACTGGTTAAAGAAGCACTGCAGGATCATCTGGACAAGAATTCAGTTATAGCTCAGACACAGCATGGTTTTGTTAAGGGCAGGTCTTGTCTGACCAATTTGATTGGATACTATGATGTAGTCACAAAAGAACTGGATGCAGGGAATAACTTTGATATTATATATTTGGATCTTAGAAAGGCTTTTGATACTGTTGCGCATGGAAGACTGCTGCACAAATTGGAGAAGTGTGGCATTGGAGGCAAATTGCTGCTATGGATAAAGGGATGATTGAGTGGCAGAAGACAGAGAGTGGTAATCAATGGACACTGCTCAACGTGGACTAATGTTATTAGTGGAGTTCCTCAGGGTTCAGTGTTGGGTCCATTGTTGTTTTCTGTATTTATAAATGATATTGATGATGGTGTATCAGGCTTAATGTCCAAGTTTGCAGACGATACCAAGGTTGGCAGGGTTGTTAAGGACACTACTGATACTATGCTACTGCAACAGGATCTGGAAAGGTTGAGCAGATGGGCTGAGAGGTGGCAAATGAAGTTTAACATTGACAAATGTAAAGTACTACATATGGGAAACAGTAACCCCAGATCAACGTATCAACTCTGTGGTACTACGCTGACAGTGGTAGAGAATGAAAAGGACCTGGGGGTAATTGTGCAGGCAGATATGAAGTTCTCTGAGCAGTGCAGACGAGCTGCAAGAGTAGCTCATGGTGTCTTGTCAATGATATACAGGAATTTTTCTAGCAGGGATAAGGATGTGATTATTCCCTTGTATAAGGCATTGGTCAGGCCACACCTTGAGTACTGTATACAGGTCTGGAGGCCTCATTTCAAGAAGGATGTAGAGCTGCTCGAACGAGTACAGAGAAGGGCAACAAGATTAGTGAATGGAACAAAGGGTTGCTCTTACGAAGAAAGGCTTAAGTTTTGCAAATTACAGAGCCTGGAGACTAGGCATCGGCGAGGTGATCTGATAGAGGTGTATAAGGCTTTGAATGGCTTGATCATGCTCAATGCCGATGGGATTCTTCCTCTTGCTCAGAATAATCACCTGAGAGGGCATAAATTCAAATTGAGGAAGGACGGATGTCGGATAGATATACAGGAATTTTTCTAGCAGGGATAAGGATGTGATTATTCCCTTGTATAAGGCATTGGGCAGGCCACACCTTGAGTACTGTATACAGGTCTGGAGGCCTCATTTCAAGAAGGATGTAGAGCTGCTCGAATGAGTACAGAGAAGGGCAACAAGATTAGTGAATGGAACAAAGGGTTGCTCTTACGAAGAAAGGCTTAAGTTTTGCAAATTACAGAGCCTGGAGACTAGGCATCGGCGAGGTGATCTGATAGAGGTGTATAAGGCTTTGAATGGCTTGATCATGCTCAATGCCGATGGGATTCTTCCTCTTGCTCAGAATAATCACCTGAGAGGGCATAAATTCAAATTGAGGAAGGACGGATGTCGGATAGATGTGCGGAAATTTGCCTTTAGCCAGCGGGCAGTTGGTTTGTGGAATAGACTCCCATCGCTTGTTGTTGAAGTTGATAGCCTAAATAAATTTAAGGCTCAGCTGGACAGGTATTTCGAACGAACGGAGGGGTGAAATGGGAGTAGTGGTTGTTTTTTTTTTTTTTTTTTTTTTGGCTGATGCTGAATAAGCTTGCTTTCTTGCATCATATGCCTCTACTAATGCTAATGCTAGATTGGACCACTTAACATAGATGGGTTGACTATCGATGATCATGCTCAGGTAGCTGATAAACTGAATGAGTATTTTGCATCTACATTCACACATGAGGAGTTATTCAATGAGGGGCATGCCAGATGTTTATCAAACGCTAACAGGGAGCTAAGTTATTTTGTAATAACTGAGAGCAAAGTGGAGCAGAAATTTTTGAAGTTAAACTTAAGGAAGGCACCTGAGGTTGATGGTATCTATCCAGTTATATTAAAGGAGGCAGCAAAGGAAGAAAGCAAACCCACAGCCATAATTATGAGAGCTTTCTTGGATTCAGGGGAGGTCACCATGGACTGGAGGTGTGCAAATGTATCACCAATTCACAAAGGGGGTTAAAAAGGTGACATAAGTAACTATAGACCTGTTAGTTTAACTTGTGTTCCTGGGAAAATAATGGAGTCACTAGTTAAAGAAGCATTGCAGGATCATCTAGACAAGGCTGCAGTAATAGTTAAGACAACATGGGTTTGTTAAAGGGAGGTCTTGTCTGACAAATTTGATTGGATACTATTATGTGGTCACAAAAGAACGGAATGTCAAAAATAATTTTGATATCATATACTTGGATTTCAGGAAAGCTTTTGATACTGTTGCACATGGAAGACTGCTGTTCAAATTGGAGATGTATGGCATTAAGGGTAGGTTGCTACAATGGATAAAGAGATGGTTGAATGGGAGACAACAGAGAGTGGTAATCAATGGACACTGCTCTTCGTGGACAAATGTTATTAGTGGAGTTCCCCACAGTTTGGTGCTGGGCCCATTGTTGTTTTCCTCAATGATATTGATGAAGGTATATCTGGATTAATGTCCAAGTTTGCAGATGATACAAAGGTTGGCAGAGTTGGTAAAGACAGTATGTACTCCAACTGGATCTAGGCAAATGGGCTGAGAAGTGGCAACTGAAGTTTAACATTGATAAATGCAAAGTACTGTATGGGTAGCAATAACCCAAGAGAAACATACCAACTGTTTTGTAGTACACTCTGGAAAGTGAAAAAGACCTGGGGGTAATTGTGCAGTCAAATGTGACGTTTGATGAGCAGTGATGACTGGTGCCAGGGCAGGTCATGTAGTCTTGTCAATGATATAGAGGAATTTTGCTAGCAGGGACAGGGTGGTGATTATCCCATTGTACAAGGCAATGGTCAGGCCACACCTAGAGTACTGTGTACAGGTCTGGAGGCCTCATTTTAGGAAGGATGTAGAGTTGCTAGAACGAGTACAAAGAAGGGCAACAAGATTGGTGAAGGGAACAAAGGGGTACTCTTAACAAGAAAGGCTTAAGTTCTGCAAATTGCAGTGCCTGGAGAGTAGGCACCTGTGAAGTGATCTGTTTGAGATGTATAAGAACTTGAATGGGTTGAGGAAGCTGAATGCTGATGGGATTCTTCCTCTTGCTCAGATTAAGAACCTGAGGGGGCATAGATTCAAATTGAGTAAAGACAGTTGTAGAATTGATGTGTGGAAATTTGCCTTTAGTCAGCGGGTAGTTGATCGGTGGAACAGACTTCAATCTTTTGTTGTGGAAGTTGATAGCATAAATAAATTTAAGGCTGAGCTGGACAGGCATTTGGAACGAATGGAGGGGTGAAATGGGAGGGTTTTTTTTTTGGCTAATGCTGCATAAGCTTGCTTTCTTTCCTCTACTAATGCTAATGCTAACTTCTTTATATTAGTAATTATCTATATCTTGTTGTTCTTTGCTACCTCTTCCAGCAGAGTCACAGATTTTCTGAAATGAGTGCTCGAAATCTGTATACAGTACTTAAATTATTTGTGGCCTAATAAGCCTTTATATAGTTGAATAATTACTTATTCGTTCCTGCCCACAAAGTTTCTTAACATCACAGATAAAATGTCACACACTATCTTGGCAAATCATCTGCACTGTTCAGAGAACTTCATGTCTGATTGCACAATAACCCCTAGGTCTTTTTCATTCTTCTCCACTATGCTGAGTGTAGTACCACACAGTTGGTACATTACTCTTGGGTTACTGCTACCCATATCCAGTATATACTGTACTTTGCATTTGTGAATGTTAAACTTCAGTGCCACTGCTCAGCCCATCTGCTCAACTTTTCTAGATCCTCTTGCAGTAGCGTACCATCATTATTGTATTTAACAACCCTGCCAACCTTCGTATTGTCTGCAAATGTGGTCATTAGGCCTGATATACCTTCATCAATATCAGTGATAAATACAGAAAAGAAAATGTACCCCTGGGGGACTGCACTAACAATATTCGTCCACGAAGAGCAGTGTCCATTGATTACCACTCTGTCTTCTCCCACTGAGCCATCCCTTTATCCATAGCAGCAACTTGCACTTAATGCTATACTGCTGCAATTTGTACAGCAGTCTTTTATGTGTAAAAGTATCCAAAGCTTTCTTGAAATCCAAGTATATTATATCAAAATTATTTTTGCCTCTAGTTCCTTTTCGACCACATCATAGTATCCAATGAAATTGATTAGACAAGACTTCCTCGTAACAAATGCATGCTGTATCTCAGCTATAATTGCAGTCTTGTCTAGATGATCCTGCAATGCTTCTTTAACCAGTGACTCCATTATTTTCCCCAGAACAGAAGTTAAACCAACAGGTCTGTAATTGCTCGTGTCACCCTTCGATCCCACATTGTGAATTGGGGACACATTTGCACATCTCTAGTCTATTGGGATCTCCCCTGAATCCAGAGATGTTCTCATAATAATGGCTAATAGTTTGCTTGCTTCCTTTAATATAACTGTATAGAACCCATCCACCCCAGGTGCCTTTTTTTAGGTTTAACTTCTACAAATTCTCCTCCACTTTGCTCTCAGTTATTACAAAATCTTTTAGCTCCTTGTCAGAGTTTGAGAAACTTCTGGTATTCCCCTCCTTAAATAACTCCTTATGTGTGAATGTAGATGCAAAATACTCATTCAGTTTGTCAACCACCTGAGCAGGATCATCAACAGTCGAACCATTGATATCAACTGGACTAATCTGATTCATCCCCTTCCTTCTAGAGTTTACCCAAAGAAGTCTTTGCTGTTCCTATTTGCATCCTCTGCCAAAGATTTCTCTTAATCTGCCTTCGCTTGCTTAACCTTCTTTATATATCCCACATGGTCTAGTGGTTAGGGTACCTGGCTCTCACCCAGGAGGCCTGGGTTTGATTCCTGGCATAGGAATTTATATTTATTTTTAAACCCAGGGGCTTATATCTAGTGAGGTGAATATGGGCTTGGCACACCCAGGGTCCTGAGCTGGATATCATCATTCTTCTCTTTTATTTGCTTTCTTGGTCATTCCCATCTACTTCTGACTCTCTCTCTCTCTCTCTGGGTAACTAAGGATTTTTTTTTTTTTTTTTCAGCTGGCGCAGTAAAAGCCTCAGGCTTTCTTGCACCGTATAGCTAATGATAAGAAATATAAATTATCAGATGATATAGACAACTACAAGTAGATATAAACTAGTCTGTAATCAGTTCACAAAGGAAGTTAGGCAAGATAAGGCAGATTATGAGAAGTCTCTGGAAAAGAAAAGCAGCAAAGATGTCTTTATTTATGTACGCTAGAAGAAAGGGGATGAATGACATTGGTCAACTAAATATGAGCCGACCGGGCTAGCCGAGTGGGTAAAGTACCTGCCCGGCAACCCAAAGGTCGCGGGTTCGATTCCCGCCTCGGGCTTGGATCAAAGTACTGCAAAAACCTTGGGAGGTGCAATATGGCCACAGAAGCCGATGCGCCAACAACTACCAAATCAAAAAAAAAAAAAAAAAAAAAAACTAAATATGAATGGTTTAATTGTTGATGTCCCTGCTCTAGTTGCTGACAAACTTAATAGGTATTTTGCATTTGCATTCAAATATGAGGAATTATTTGTGGTGGTGATGCCAGAAATTTTTCAAATTCTATCTGAGAGCTGAACAATTCTGAGATAACTAAGAGGAAGGTGGAAGAAAAATTGTTGAGGTTAAAAAGCCACCTGGGGTTGATGGGATATGTCCAATTATATTAAGGGAGGCAGCAAAGTAGGTAAGAAAACCTTTAGCCTTAAAAAATTTGTGAGCACCATGATTTCAAGAGGGAGACTCCTTCAGACTGAAGATGTGAGAATGTATCCTCAGTTAACAAAGGAGGATCAAAGGGTGACATGAGTAATTATAGGCTTGTTAGCTTGACCTCTGTTCCAGGGAAAATAATGGATTTGCTGGTTGAAGAAATAATTCAAGTCAGTCTAGAAAGAAATGCAGTTATAATGCAGTCGCAACATGGGTTTGTTAAGGGGCGAACTTGTCTGACCAATCTGATTGAATACTGTGATGCAGTAACAAAGGAATTGTATGCAATACATAATTTTGACATATACTGGAATTTCAGAAATTCTCTTGATACTGTTGCACATAAAAGACTGCAGTACAAATTGGAGCAGTGTAGCATTAGGGAAAGTTACTGCTATGTATAAAGGGGATGGTTGAGAGAGAGAGATTATCAATGGACACTAACGTTGGTGAAGTCCAGCAGAGTTCACTGCTTGGCTCATTGTTGTTTTCTATATTTATTATTATTTTTTTTTTTTTTTTATGTGAACCCCAAACATGAGAGGTATTAGAACCTATAGTACTTAGTACCGTGCTTGGGTTAGGGTTGAAGGAGAAGTATGGGGGGAGGGGGATGCCGGAAACTTTGCTCTAGAGACTAAACATGGGTTTCACCACTTCAAGCCTCCAATAAGCAAAGTGGTGATATTTCACCAGTTGATGAAAGTCATGGATGCCCTTTGAGTTTTTGCTGCATAATTTAATAAAAGAATTTGTCTGCGTAGTTGCAAGGGTGTTTCATATGCTTCGGCGTATAGGCTCTGAACCAGTGACGTGCAGTATGCCCCCAGTGCAGGACAAAGAGCACTGTGGTGTACAGGATCAAGCCAACATAAGGTGCTTGGATCTAGCAGAGCTATAAGACTACAGAACCATAGTCCAAACATGACCATATTAATGCATGGTACAGATGTATTAGTGTGTAACGGTCAGCTCCCCATGTCTTGCCAGACAGAACTCTTAAGATGTTAAGCTTTTTAAGACAGGAAATCCGGAGCGATTTTATATATTCAAGGAAGGTGAGTTTGTGGTCAAATATCATGACTTATTCACAAGTCACACTGGTATGACTTGATTTGCTAGTCGAAGTTTTGGATGTGGATGTAGGTTACACTTCTTACAGAAGCATATTCCAATTGTTTTTTGGTGCAAGAGACGAAAGCATTGTTTTGGGACTATTTAGCTATTTTGTTGATGGCACATTGCAACTGTCTTTCTATCATTCGCATGTTAGGCAAATGGCAGGCGATAGTGAAGTCATCAGCGTGCAGGGTAGTAGATATTGTTTGTGGTAGTTCATCTGTTATTGAATTCATTATTATATTAAAGAGAGTGGCACTTAGTACTGACCCTTGTGGTACTCCTTTTCCTGGATAAATTTTGAGGATAATTGATTGTGAACTCTGACTTGAAATAAGAAATGAGTGGTGGTGTAGGAAATTTCTGATAAACTGTAGTAGGTATCTGTGTAATCCCAGATTGTATAGATTTCACATTATACCATTCTCCAAGTAGTGTCAAAGGCTTTTTCAATGTCAAAGAGGACCATGGCAAGGTGTTCTTTCCGTATGAAGGCATCATGGATGTTCATTTCTGTCTTAATCAAAAGGTTGAGAGTGGATCTACCTTCATGGAAGCCACACTGCACTGGATTTATAAGGTCATTTTGAGCTAGAAACCAGGATAGCCGGGTGTTGACCATTTTCTCTATGACCCTGCACATACAGCTGGTGAGTGCAATTGGTCAATAGTGCTGCGGATTTGTAGGGTCTTATCCTGGTTTCGGAAATGTAGCATAAGCCAAAAAAAAATTCACACAACCATTCCCTCTAAAAGTTTGTTTGTTTGAGGATGAATTAGTTCTTCAACTAATTCAGACACTGTACGATGGTCCAATTCTGTGATGATGCCTTTTGACGAATTTAAGGTATTGTGGGGAGTAACAGATACTGGCAACCTACCAAATGTCGTTGTCTTTAATAGCCACTCAGAATGTTTGGAGGTGGCTGTTTCAACGAGGAGGTCTCTGAATTGCATTCTCTTTATTTTTGGTGACCCAGCAATAGTTTCCAAATGTTTTTGGATCATAAATGGCTATAACTTGCCCACAGGCTGGGTGGAGAGAGAGTGTATAACTAGAAAGTTAGATATGTCAAGAGACTGTTGTTCTCTTCGAAGCCTTTTAGGGTGACTGGATTCATTGTCAAGAGATTCAGGTCTTGAGCTTGAAGGCTCTAATGGTGGAAAAGAGATAAGATCCATGATGGCTCCTTTTGGCCCTTGGGGTTTGTCTTTACCACCCAGGTTACCGGCCCCACCGCGGGGAAGCAGGAGCGTGTGTGTGTGTGTGTGTGTGTGTTATGGGGGTTTAATGTCGCACGAGCTACTGAGGGTATAGTGGGGGCCTATTCATAGAAATTTTTTATTAGAGATGTTTTAAAATTTATGATAGATTCCAATTTTTTTTTGAAAAAGAGAAAAATTCACTGATGTTTGCATCGTCACCAATAATACGTTTTAATGTCATCGGTTCTTGAAGATTTGTTAGGGAATGGAGGATGGATGTTCTGTCCTGATGATAGTGAGGGCAGTCAATGAGAATGTGTTTGACTGTTAAATGTGAGGAACAGCGTGGACATTGAGGAGGTTCCTCTCCTGTAAGTAGATGAAGGTGAGTCAGGTATGTATGTCCTATCCATGCTCGTGCAAGCACTATTTCTTCTCTTCGTACTGTTTTGGTGCTAGAGCACCAAAGCTGTGGATCTTGTTTCAACTGATAAAGTTTATTATTGGTTTGGGTGTGCCATAGCTCTTTCCACTGTGCAAGACATGTTGTTTCTATGATATGATTATAATCAGAGATTGGAATAGGAGTGACGGTTAGATCATAATTTGACGAATTTTTGGCAGTTTTGTCAGCAAGTTCATTCCCCTTTATCCCCGAATGGGCTGGAATCCAGCAAAAGGTCACTGATTGATGACGTTCCTCAATTTTTAATAAGAGACTTCTGATTTGGTTTAACATAGGATGAACCTTGTAAGAAAAGTTAGTTTTCTTTGCTGTAACGGGAAGCAGCAGCAGTGCCATGAGGTGACCAAGTGGCTGTTAGTTGTCTTAGTGATAAATGAAAAAGAAACAGAAAGGTGACTTCCCTTTCTGGGCCTTTGCCTACTTCTTGTAGAATGAAAGAGCTATTGCGATATAAAATGAGGAAAAAACCAGTATTCAGAAAAAAACAGAATCTGTACTGGCAAAAACTCTTTGGATAGTTCGCTTTGATAAACGCACTGAGATCACTTGGCCACGAAATGCTTGGCACCTGGGGCCATAAATGCTATAATTAAACAAACTGCCTCAAGAAAGAAATTCATTTTATCTCTTTCAAACATGAGACATTCTTTAAACACTATGAAAATTGCAAGTCAAAAAAAAAAACAAAAAAACTATCTAAAAACAAAAAAGTTTTTTGTTCTTATATCATGAGAAGATAGTATCTTCTCATGATATAAGTTAAATACAAGGAAGGTTCAAAAAAGTGCAGGAGCAAATTTTTATAGTTAATGATATTAATGAAAGCATATATCTGGCTTAATGTCTAAGTTTTCAGATAACACAAAAAGGTTGGCAGAGACATTAATGCCAGTAATCAGGATATGCTACTACAATGGGAGCTAGAAAAAGTAAGCAGATTGGCTGAGAACAGCCAACACATAGACACTCAGGATAGTGGAATATGAAATTACACATTGTACCAAACTGCACACTGCCTTGAGTGTGGTACCACACAGACACTCAGGGTAGTGGAGAACAAAAAAGACTTGTGGGTAATTATGCAGCTAGATATAAAGTTCTCTGAAAGTGCAGATAGGCTGCCAGAATAACTCATGGTGGTGTTTTGTCAATGATAAACAGGAATTTTGCTAGCAGGGATAAAGTCATGATTATCCTGTTGTATAATGTAATGGTAAGGCTATATCTTGAAAATCAGATCTGGAAGCCTCATTATAGGAAGGATAGAGATCTGTTGGAATGAGTGAAGAGAAGAGCAACAAGATTAGTCAGAGGAACAAAAGGGTGCTCTTACCAGGAAGGGCTGCGGTTCTGCAAATTGCATTGCAATGTCTGCAGACTATGGATCTGCAAAGAGATACATTTGAGGTGTTTAATGCTTTGAATGGAATTCTTCCTTGTTAATCCTTTTTCTGGCATAAATTCAAATTGAGGAAGAATGGTGTAAGGATAGATATGGAAGTTTGCCTTCAGCCATAGGGTAGAACAAACTGGTGTTGTAGAAGCACATAGTTTGAATAAATTCAAGGAAGAACTAGCATACTATTGGAGGGAATGGACAGGTGATATGGAAAGTGTTTTTTCCTTTGCTAATGCTGTATAAGCTTGCTTTCTTGCATCATTTCTATGGATACTATTTCTGCCACCTTTTGCTAACTTTCAAATACCATTTTTGATTAAGTTTTGTTGTGTTGTCAATCTCAATTTCCCAATTCGATGACTCCATTATTTTGAATTTTTTTAATCTATCAAGAGCATCTTTCCACATCCTTTCTAAAATGAAGCTACCAGACCTGTATTCAGTACTCAAGATGTGGCATGACCATTGCCTTATACAATGGGGTAATCACCTCCTTATCCCTGCTAGCAAAGAATTTCTGTATATCATAGACAAACCCATAATAAATAATTGAAATAAATTATAATTAGAAGGTGTTAAGTCTGGACTAGTACTTCTAAGAGATCTGAAAAGTGGAGTGGGGAAGCACCTCCCTTTTCAGATCTCTCAGGCCCCACTAGGGGCCTGGCGGTCAATAAGCCAGACAAACAATGGGCACAACATATCAAACTGCACAGACATGGCCTACACACTTTCAAGTCTCTGGCTTGGCAGTGTACTGTCCTCGATACAGCAAAACACATACAGAGATGAGAGAAATCCCAGGTGCTGTCTGACACGAACATACTTTATACCTTCAGATCTCTCAGAAGTTTCATTGTCACCGCAGTTGTCTGAAACTGGTATTGCCTTGGTGTAAATTAGATGCTTCTGAACGTTGATCTCTACATTTATCATAAAATCAATGTACTTTACACTTTTTGCATCCAAATTATCAGATATTCTTGGTCATTGAGAGTAGTTCATTTGTCATATTTTCACAATATTCGTTGAATGTTTTGCACCATGTATACCCATTTGACTCTGAAAAACATTCATTGCCATAATGAGCTTTAATTCTGGTAACAAATTTCATTCGGTTTTAATTCAAGAATTTTATAATAGTGTACTGAGCCACAGAACTTAGCTTCCATTTCAAACATGATGCTGAGCAATGAATAAACTAAGATTTATTTATTTATTGCCACACCTACTATACTGTAAGTAACAGTTATCTGCTCTTCAAAATGATGTTACTGTAATTATTTCTATTCCTGTATTTCTTAATAAGGCAATAATAATGCAATTCTCGTTCACATGTGAACCATTATTTAGTATCTGCAAAAAGTAAAAATGTTGTAAGTACAAGTCCTAGTATCAGTTCAATACAAAACCAAAAACATTTCAAGAGAAATAAAAACTAGTTGAGCTGAAAAAGATACTTTCAAATAAAAGGCAACCAAACTCCTTAGTTAGAAAAAGTCTAACAAAGAAATGTATCCAGCAGGTTTTTATTAAGACATAGGTAGCAGATAGGACAGTTCAAACACCTACCAAAGCTATGGCAGTATTGGTGCTGAACCATTGTGTGCAGTCAGCATAACACAGAATACACAAAACTTTATAATTGTCCTATTGATATTTGGCACTGTTCATCTCTACAAGGAAAGTCTCAACTTTGCACAGACTGGATGTTGGCAGGTACTTAATCACCTTTGCTGTAGCTGCATTGGCAATGGCAAATAATACAAGAAAGCAAGCTTGTACAGCCTCAGCCAAAAAAAAAAAAAAAACGACACCTCTTGTCTCACGTATTCATTCCCTGTAATAGTTTATCTAGTTCTTCCTTGAATTTATTTAACCTATCAAATTCTATAACAATAGATGGAACTTTGTTCCATCAAGCTTAATGTCCAAATTTGCAGACGATACAAAGGTTGGCAGGGTTGTTAAGGACACTACTGACACTATGTTGCTGCAACAGGATCTGGAACGGTTGAGCAGATGGGCTGAGAGGTGGCAAATGAAGTTTAACATCGACAAATGTAAAGTACTACATATGGGAAACAGCAACCCCAGAGCAACGTATCAACACTGACAGTGGTAGAGAATGAAAAGGACCTGGGGGTAATTGGGCAGGCAGATATGAAGTTCTCTGAGCAGTGCAAGAGTAGCTGATGGTGTCTTATCAATGATATACAGGAATTTTTCTTGCAGGGATAAGGAGGTGATTATTCCCTTGTATAAGGCAATGGTCAGGCCACACCTTGAGTACTGTATACAGGTCTGGAGGCCTCATTTCAAGAAGGATGTAGAGCTGCTGGAACGAGTACAGAGAAGGGCAACAAGATTAGTGAATGGAACAAAGGGTTTCTCTTACGAAGAAAGGCTAAAGTTTTGCAAATTACAGTGTCTGGAGACTAGGCACCGGCGAGGTGATCTGATAGAGGTGTATAAAGCCTTGAATGGTTTGAGCATGCTCAATGCTGATGGGATTCTTCCTCTTGCTCAGAATAATCACCTGTGAGGGCATAAACTCAAATTGAGGAAAGACAGATGTAGGATAGATGTGCAGAAATTTGCTTTTAGCCAGCAGGTAGTTGGTTGGTGGAACAGACTTCCATCCCTTGTTGTGAAAGTTGATAGCATAAATAAATTTAAGGCTCAGCTGGACAGGTATTTGGAATGAACGGAGGGGTGAAGTGGAAGTTTTTTTTTTTTGGCTGATGCTGCTTGCTTTCTTGCATCATATGCCTCTACTAATGCTAAGGCTAAATCAACTACCCACTAGCTAAAGTCAAACTTTCGCACATCTGTTCTGCAACCATCTTTCTTCAATTTAAATATGTGACCCCCCCCATGTGTGTGTGTGTGTGTGTGTGTGTGGTATGAGCCGAGAAAGACTCCCATCAGAATTTTGCTTGCTCAATCCATTCAAACCCTTAAACACCTTGATCCAATCACTTCACAGGTGACAAGACTCCAAACACTGCAATTTGCAGAACTGAAGCCCTTTCTTGGTAAGAGCACCCCTTTGTTCCCCTCACCAATCTCATTGCTCTTATATAATTTCATTCCAGCTGCTCCACATCCTTCCTAAAATGAAGCTGCCAGACCTGTATTTAGTACTCAAGATGTGGCATTACCATTGCCTTATACAATGGGATAATCACCTCCATATCACTGCTAGCAGAATTTCTGCATATCATTGACATACCCATAAGCTCTCCTGGCAGCTTGTCTGCTGCTGTTATAGTAGGATTTTAGGAGTATTAGTAAGTAAAGCCATATTTCTCCATGTATACTGTCTGTACATTGCATGTGTTCTATGGTCGATTTTCTGCTTGCAGGATGAAAAACTTGAGATTCTGTGAGGAAAAAAACCCCTAACCTGCAGTCGATTAACTCAGCCACGTTGTAAAAAAGGCCCACAAAAATTCCTCGTGTCATCGACGGGATTCAAACTTAGGTCACTTCAACCTGGTGTGAGGAGGACAACGATTTTACCAACTGCGCTACCCACAAGGGCAGCCTGTCTGCTCAAATTGAGCTTGCTCAAACCATTCAAAACCTTAACCTTGTTCAGATAATCTTGCAGGAGCCTAGTCTCCCTACACTGCAATTTTTCAGAACTTTAGACTTTCTTAATAACAGCTAAGGGCAATCCTTTGTATCCCTCACCAATCTCGTCTTTCTCTGTACTCATTCCAGCAGCTCTACACCCTGCCTAAAATGAAGCCTCCAAACTTCTGTGCAGCACTCAAGGTGTAGCCCGATCATTGCCTTATACAATGGGATAATCACTTCCATATTCCTGGTAGCAAAATTCTTGTATATGTTCTTGTGGTTTTTACACCGACACAACTACTAGATCAGCAGAGTTTACAATAACTCGTCAATACAAACATTAATCGTATATAATAGTCAAAGGCTTGATCCCCGGCTTGCTCAAAGAATGCATGCTACTGCAATTGCGCTCCTGACCACTTGGCTATATCAGGCCTCTTCATTGAAAAGACCTGATGAGCTGCTCTGTCAGCCTGTGCACTGCTCAGAAAACTTCATATATGACTGCACAATTGACCGGGTCTTTTTCCTTCTCCACTAACCTGAGTATAGTACCGCACAGTTGGTATGTTACTCTGGTGTTACTACTACCCATATGCAGTACTTTGCATTTGTTAATGTTAAACTTCAGTTTCCATCTCTCAGCCCATCTGCCAAACTTTTTTAGATCCTGTTGCAGTAGTATACTGTTATTATTATCATTAACAACCCTGACAACCTTCATATCGTCTGCAAACTTCGACATTAAGTCTAATACACCCTCATCAATATCATTGAAAAATATAGAAAACAATAATGGGCCCAATACCGAACCCTGGGGGAACTCCAATAATAACATTAGCCCACAAAAAGCAGTGTCCATTGATTGGCACCCTCTGTCTTCTCACACTCAACCATCCCTTTATACCATAGCAGAAACTTGCCTCCAATGCCATACTGCTGTAATGTGTACAGCAGTTTTCTGTGTGCAACAGTATCAAAAGCTTTCCTGAAATCCAAGTATATGATATCAAAATTATTTTTTGCATCCAGCTCATTTGTGACCTCATCATAGTATCCAATCAAATTTGTCACAGAAAACTTCCCCTTAACAAACCCATGCTCTGTTTGAATTATTACCGCAGTCTTGTCTAGATGATCCTGCAATGCTTCTTTAACCAGGGACTCCATTATATTCCCCGGAACAAAAGTTAAACTAACAGGTTTGTAATTACTGATGTCACCCTTGGATCCCTCTTTGTGAATTGGGGATACATTTGCAATCTCCAGTCTGTGGGTCCTTCTCTGAGTCCAAAGATGCTCTCATAATTATGGCTAACGGTTTGCTTATTTCCTTTGCTGTCTCCTTTAATATAACTCGATAGATCCCATCTATCCCAGGTGCCTTTTGTATGTTTAACTTCAACAATTTCTCCTCCATTTTGCTCTCAGTTATTATTATTATTATTATTATTATTAGTTAAATGGTGCAAGGAAGCCTGAGACTTATGCTGCACCAGCCAAAAAAAAAAATCCCGACTTACCCTGAGAGAGAGAGGAAGTAGAAGGGAATCGCCAAGAAAGGGAAGAGTGATGGAGAGATAAATGAAGAGAGCTGGACCTTAGCACACCCAGGGTCCTGAGCTGGACCCTGGATGTGCCAAGCCCATGCTGACCAGATGTGAGCCCTTGGGTTTCTGGGGGACATTTACTACACAGTAAATGGATTCTCAGTAAATGGGGATCATTTAATACCAAGTTCCTTGCCTTATTCAGGGAATTTGAACCCGTGCCTTTTTTGGTTGGAGGATGGTGATTTTAACCAGTGTGTTAATCACGAATACTCAATATTTTGGACATAGTGGCATATTTGACAATGAAAATAAATATTAACCACATTTTATTAGTTACGCAAGCTCGAAATACAGTCAACTCAGACGAGTGCATTACTGCAATCTGGTGCTAGCCACTCAGTATGTTCTGAGCTCTGACAACTGACATATGTCACTAAAGGAACCCAGAATATACTGGAAAGCTGGTCCAGTTTGTTACCCACACCCTTAACAACACGTGCATACTCGATGATTTAATGTAAGATATTTTATTAACAAGCATCTCATTTCGATCTGTTGTCGCCTTCACATCAAATCAAACAATTGAGAAGAAAATTCTTGAAGGTGGCTAACTCACTGCTTTTAGAACAATGTTTATAACAATGTTTTTGGCATATTAATTATTCATTAATTGGAGCAGGAACGTGCTGACGTTGGTGGTGAAGATGAAGGGAAGTGACAGTTCCCCCTCACCTAATGGCATATCATCATGAGCTAGAGTCTTGATCAAACATTAATTTTTATATAACTGCTCTTTTCTTTCCCCCCTTTCCACAATGAGATCACGGCTCTTAATGCAGCTGCACCAGTGAATTATACAACACTAATTCTAACTCTTTATGGGGGACCATTTACTTCTGCTTTATCTTTAATCCTAGATGCTTTTCTTTGAAAGAATAGTAGAGTTGCCAACCATCTGGTTTGTTTGGTACCTTTTCATGTTTTTATACTTTTGGCCTTTTTCCTGACTCACAAGTGGTATGAGTCAGGTAAATCTGCAGTAATCCTTCAAGTTAGCTATTGCCATTATCTGTTGCTAGATGAGGTCTGTCAGTCCCCTTCCTCCCTCTTTACAAGCTATTGTCAGTCTCGGGTGGTTGGTGTTGGTGGCTCTTGATTATCATTATTCTTGCCTTTCTCCTGATATCCTTCAACTTGGTATTAATCTAATTATGATCCTGAAAGGGTATGTTAGCACTGCATAGGTGTTTATGGCTTTAACTGTGTTCCTTCCTTTCAGCTTTGCTTTGAACAGGCTCCTGAGTCTGTGATGGTATTTTTCATTCAGGCAGGCCTTGATCTCCTTGTGCTTTAACTACTGAGCCTGTATCATCCCCAGGTATTTGTAGTTCGCTCCCCCTGTTCATGACTTTGCTCTCTTTACCAGTTTATAGCTGGTAGTTTCAGCCGACTAATTTCTCCTGATGTAATCCGTTGGTCTTGCATTTGTCTAGAGATCGTTATATCATTGCTGAATTCTTTGCTGATTCTGAGTAGTGTTGGAGTTGCTTCTCGGTCGGCGCGTACAGCTTGATATCATCCCTGTGCATCAGGTGGGAGAGTGTGTACAGGTTTTTCCTTTCTTCCTTAGGCTTATAACCATATTTGTTATTGTGGAAGATGGATAACGGGTTAAGTTCTCGACAGAAACATAATGGTTTTTTTTTTTTTTTTTTTTTTAGGCCACCCGAATAATTAAATTCATCTGCTGTGCTCTGTGTCATATGTCTGTTAATTTCGTGTGTTGTATAGTCGATTTGTCTGTTTTGCTGGACGAAAAACCCCAGATTCTGGGGGGAACCTTGCTATTTATGCCTGAGACTGACTAACTCAGCCACGGAGTGAAAAAAGCCCATTAAAGTTCCTCGCGTCATCGACGGGATTTGAACCTGGGCCTTTTCCATCCGGTGTGGGGAGGACGGTGACCGTACCACCATGCTACCCATGCAGAACATAGTCGGCTGTGGACAGCTCCCTGAAAAATTTCTCTCCTGATAGAGATTGGTCTGGTTGTGATATTCTCGACCTTTGTGATGGTACTCCATTTCGTCATCACTGCTTCTAGAAAGTTTGTTACTGTCCGATTGACTTTGTAGCTCTTCAGTATCTCTATTAGTAGCTATGAGGAACAGAGTCTAAGGCCTTGCGGTAATTGATGTCGGCCGTGTACACGTTGCAGTGCTTCTTGTAGGCTTGCCCTTTAATTGGGGCGCCTCCGCAGCCAGGTGGGAAGGAGCAGCAGTGCGTAGCACACGCTTCTTGATTAGACCGGGGTTCGAGCCCGTCACCACCAAATACGGAGGATGCGGAAAGATCAAGGGAATGACCACCGCATATTCCTGGAGCAATATGGCCTTAGTTGCTAATTCTCCTAAAAACCAAATAACAAACAACAAAACAAGCCCTTTAATTGTGGCATCAATTCTTAATTACTCTTTACATCCTTTGCTCATCTGCTCTTCATCCATGATGTTCTGCCTCTCCTGATATCTTCTTAGTTATGTACTTGGTTATGTAAGTGGTCTGATATCTTCTTAGTTATGTAGTTGGTCAGAATCTTGTGCATTGTTGGGAGACAAGGATCGATCTTTTTTTTTTTGGGGGGGTTTCTTGTATCTCGGTCTTTAGCCTTCAGATATGTGATTCATTGAGTAAGAAACTCTGGGATTGTCTCTGTGTGACCTATCATTTGGCTGAACTGCTATGCTAGTGGCTTGTGTGCGTGCGCACAAGTGAGCTTCTTGTACCAGTAGTTGTGAACGTTATATGTTCCTGGGGTTTGCCAGTTGTGGGACTTCCTGATCGACTGTTGTACTTCTTTCCCCTGATTTTCCCATGCTGTCAAATTCTGTACATCCTTGATTTTTTTCCGTTCTAGTTTTATTGAGCAACTCAGCTGTTATGTCTTACTTCACTGTTCCATATGTTACCCCAGGACCCCTCGATCATCTTCTTATGGGATTGTCCGTTTCCGTCTTTCCTGTCTCGTCCGATACTCCTTTAGAATTCTCTTTAGTTTTCATCGAAGTTTCGGTTGTTTATTTTCCTCTGGGAGCTCCCTTTGAATCGGTGTAGTCTCTTGCTGAATGCGAGGAGGTTCTGGTTCAGTGTGTCTTGGTATTCTATTTTCTGATTTTTGTTCTCGTGTTTGCTGTGGATGTTGTCTCTCTTGATAATGCTGTTTACTTTTCCAGTCAATTTCCTACTTCTATTAACCCGTTAAAATAGGCTAATTGGCCTATCTGGACTCTTAATTCTTCTATCTTCTGCTGGGGTTTTCTTTCCCAAGCTGATGGTTCCTTGTTTTTTTTTTTTTCGATTCTTTTGTTGCTGGTCTCTCGTTTCTCTACCATTAATCCTAGTGACTTCTACGGCAGCACAGTACACGGCTGTGTGGATGGTCTCTAGTGTTGCACTGTTGTCGTAGGGGTAATGTGGTGGTCGCAGATTGAGATGGTTTGTGATGCTTCACATGATTCTGTTGGGTCTTTGCTTCGGTATCATATGGGTGTATGTGGGTCCATTCCATCGAATTCTGTTTGGGCCTTCTTCCGGTTGTTTTCTGTTCTGGATGTCGTAACCTCCTGTATTTTCACTTCAGTTGCTCTGGGATGTATTTCTTTTTGCTCTTCCTCCTCTGGTTCCATGTTGTCCATATTCTTTGTTCTGTGTAATTAGTCGCTCACTTCCTGCTTTGCTTGATTTTTTTCCCCAAGATTGCAGGAGCTATCAGGTTCTTTTTGACAATGGTCCTTCTCTCTTCCGCTATTCGCTGACCTGAATATCCGGGAAAGGGACCACCAGAAGTGCATTGCTAAAAAAAATACTACTAGGACGCTCGTTCTCCAGAAGACTATATGATAACGCAACATCGACTCTACAATAACTGAACCAGATTTCAGACTCAGGGTTCATAGAACAACCAGTTCTGGCGTTCAGCTCATGGCGAATCAAAATGCAGCGTTCGTACGCATCACAGTATATCTCATGCTTTGGATCTCTTTATCTAACACATTGTACTTTAGTAAGAAACGTTCAAGTTTCATTGCAAAATTTATATTTTTGTTTTATAAAATTTTAAAGAAATCTATTAATTTTAAAGATTACTATTAGTATAAATTTTTAGCAATGGGTAAAATAGATATTTCTCCCTCCCCTTTGATTATGCCATTGTTTCATAATATTAGGTGTATAAATTTCATGATTTTCTATTATGACATTTTTAAAAAAGTACCGGAACGTCGTTCCGGTCGCTCCACTTCACGCGTTGTCGTTTTCTTCCTGAGTGGTCGCTAGCGCGATTGCACAGGAAGCACTTCTAGTTGGTTGGGTTGGATGGTCTTGCCCTTACTTTGTAGTCATATGGTGGGACAGAGCCACTTTCTCCACCGTCTTCCTCATTTCTCACTTAATGCTGCTTGAGTCTGCGAGGGTAGCACAGTGGTATCGTCACCGTCCTCCTCACACCGGGTGAAAAGGTCCGGGTTCGAATCCCATCGATGACGCGAGGAACTTTAATGGGCTCTTTTCACTTCGTGGCTGAGTTATTCGGTCTCAGGCGTAGATAGCAAGGTTCCCCCCCCCCTTCAGAAACTGGCGTTTTTCTTCCAGCAAAACAGGCAAATCGACCAGAGAACACACGCAATTTAGAGATACAAAACACATGGGTAGATGTAATCAATTACACGTAACCCTACTAAATAATTTGATTTAATGCTGCTTGAAACAGTAACTTGATATTTAAAAAATAGTATTATAATTCTAACGCGTACTGTGGTCCGTCTTGAAATATTCCTTTTTGAAATTATAGGAATTTAATTTTAAAAAGAAATATAATTATTATTGTTATATTATTTCTCCCTGATTGGGGTTTCCACCTCGTGACGGGTATTGCTACCGAGTACACAGGATGGTTGTTGTTATGTCTGGTGATTTGAGTGCTGATGAATGCTGTAAGCAATATTGTGGAGCACAATACCAACAGTTTTCTACTACACATTCTTCAAAGATGCATTCAAGCAATCATTACCTACAACGATGAGCCAATACACTGTTAATTTATTTGAATAAATGCATGTTTTTGCCATAACTAAAAGTTTTCCATGACTTTTGGTCAGATTTACGTATTGAATTGGTTCCAATGCTATTGTTCAGGGTGAAAATGGATTTTCATAATATCTAGTTGTATGCACTTCTCAGAACTGGATGGACGCTTTATTTGCGTAGTTTTAAAAAGATACACCCAAATCCTTGTACACTAACAGACGGCCACAAAAGCTTTAGAACTAGGGGGGGGGACAGCATCACCCACACATTTTCAGGAGGGGGCCGCAAATTAATATTTCAATAAATATCGTACACTGGTATGCAAAACTTAAGGATCAACAAAGGTTACCACCACAAATTCAAACGAAACAGCCTGTGGCGATTTGCATAACTGTGGCCGTTTAGTAGAAAGCTGGTGCACATGCAGAAATTTGAATCGTGATGAGAGGGTTCACATAAACAGATAAAAGCAGCAGTTCAGCAGTTATGAGCAAATTACCGAATAGTGAGCACGATTGTTACAGACGTTCGACTGGTTTCATACAGTGCTAGAGACAACGAAATGGCCAGTAGACAACATCTGGATGACTTTTCCTGGGGTCGAATAATTGGGAAGTTCGAGGAAGGTTGAAGTGCCAGGAGTGCAGCTGCAGAGTTCGATATCGCCCGTAGCATCGTCTCACGTGCGTGGTCGGCCTTCAGAACGAGAGGTACAGCTGTTCGAAGGACCACTGGTTGTCGTCCACGGAAAACAACGCCCAATGATGACCGCTATGTATTCCTACAGCCAAGAGGGACTGACAACACATAGCTGGATCCATTCTTGGATCCCTCTATGTGTTGTCAGTCTCAAACCAGCTGCACAGGACGCAGGATATCGCAGTTTACTATGGCCAGGCGACTCCACAAAGGTGAACTGTTTGCCCGATGGCCAGTACGCTGTGTCCCTTTAACACCTTACCATCGGAGACACAGTTTACAGTGATGCATCGGACACAAGGACTGGACAACAGCGTAATGGGGTAAGGTATTCTTTACTGATGAGAATAGATTCAGTCTCAGCAGCGATTCTAGACGTCAGCTAGATGTTGGCACACGGTATCACCCCGCAGATATCACTGAAAGGGATCGATATGGCGGTCGAGGTGTTCTCGTCTGGGGAGGCGTTACCTTGGATGGACGTACACGACTCCAGATAGAAGGCGGTACTGTAACCGGTGCACGCTTCTGTATTGAGGTAATCCTTCCTCATATGCGTCTGTTCCGAGGCGACATTGGCCCAGATTTCGTATGTATGGATGATAACGCCATACCTCTTCGCACTGCAGCTGTTGATATGGTTTTGGAAAGTGAGGACATTCTTCGTATGGATTGGCCTGCTCGTTTCAACGTTCTAAATCCCGTCAAACACATATGGGCGCTTTGGGGAGACTCCTAGCAGAACGTCCACACCCACCAGAAAATGTTCACTAGCTGAAGATGGCGCTGACAGAGGAATGGACGATGTTACCGCAAGAAGTTATCAACAACATTGTTCTAAGTATGTACAGGCGGTGCAAAGCCTGCATCGACGTTAGGGGTGGCCATATCTCCTACTGAGGACCACCACTTTCCTTTGTTCCATCTTTGGCCGTGATGCATCTGTATCATGGCAGCCAGTGCTATGTTGCCATTTTTGAATGAAGTCCCTCTGTACCGTTTGGTTTCCGTTGTTGTATCGGTTTTTGGCATTTCCTTCATCATTTCTGTATCTCACGAGGTTCCTTTGGTATGCTTTTCCCATATCCAGGCCACTCCTATGAGAAGCTACAGGTGAAAACCTGACTGGTCCTTAAGTTTTGCACACCAGTGTAATTGGGTAGCACAGTGGTATCGTCACCGTCCTCCTCACACCGGGTGAAAAGGTCCGGGTTCGAATCCCATCGATGACGCGAGGAACTTTAATGGGCTCTTTTCACTTCGTGGCTGAGTTATTCGGTCTCATTTTATTTCACAAGAGCGGTTACGATTCTCCGTGGTAGCTCAGTCACCGTCCTTCTTTCACCGGGTGGAAAAAGTCTGGGTTGAAAGCATGTCAATGACGTGAGGAATTTCTATGGACTTTTTCACTCCGTGGTTGAGTTAGTTAGCCTAAGGCCTAATTAGCAAGCAATTTCTCCCAGAGATTCGGTATTTTCATCTAACAGGGAACACACGCAATCAGGAATTGCATGCGTTCATTTGGACAGTTGAATTGATATTCTGGGTTGCTGGAATATCAATTCATCAATTTATTTACTAGTGTTTCAAACGAATAACAACATATCACACCCTTTTTCAACAAACAATATAACTTAATTCATCTATGCTAAGGTACTGGGTTTCAGATAATTTGAACTATCAAATAACTAATGACAATTTTGATGACGTTGCACAGGTTTTCATATTAGAACAGGTGTACTTGTGACGCATTTTTGGCACTATGACGTTTAAGAAGAGAAGACGAATGGGAAGAGCCGTTTTGTCTATTACCTCATATCCTGAAGTCTCTCCTCTCACTTTGAATAATATAATTGGTCGATATTTTATATTAAATATATGAAAAGTTTTATGAAAAATTATGGTTCGTATATTGTGTGAGAATTCTTTTGAAATTTTTTAAAAAATTTAGAATTTGTATTAGTAATAGATAATTGCGATTGAGAATTTTTAAGTATCCTGGACATTTGCTGCGGTCCTAACTGTCTTTCATAGAGAACCAATAAAGATTGTGGTGTTGCTTTCGCTAGTCTTTCTGGTACCGGTTCGTGTAAAGGAACAAGTATATTGTAGCAATGGCATCGTTTGATCCTGTGTCTTTTATGAAAGATTTTGTTGCTGGTGGAATAGCCGCCGCAATTTCAAAAACAGCTGTAGCACCTATCGAACGAGTTAAGCTTCTCTTACAAGTCCAACATGCGTCAAAGCAGATAACTGCAGAGCAGCAGTATAAAGGTAAGTTGAGAGCAATTTGTTATATGTGTATCCAGCAACAGTAGAATATCGTTTCGCAGTCCGCCATCTTGTCAGATGTATTTCAAGAGGTTTTAACCTATTGTTTTTTTTTTTAAATTAAACGTAAAACTTTTTAGTTTTGATTGTTTTGTCGATCATCTAAGTAAGGTGATCAATTCGATGACAAACATGTAAGTTTTCAATTTTTTTTTTTTTTTTTTGTTTCAAAATTCTGGAATTAAGCAAAAGCTTTCCAGATTTTTTTAGCTATACAGCCGTCTTGTGCATGCAGCGTGAATTTGTTTAACGTATTCGATTTCATTGGAAAATATAAAGACGTTAAAAAAAATCTTAATTAGCATGTTTCCAGCAGACACTGGGTTTATGATTGTAGAAATGGGGATTTATAGGGGTCTTCGAAACAGATGAATCAACGATTATAAAAGCGCCTGGGAAAATTTTTACATTTTTCTGTGGAGAGGCGAAAATGATATGGTAATTGCCGCACAGATCTTTATCGACTAGATCAACGTTTCACAGAGTGGTACGTGAGAGGATTTCACGCGGAAGAAAATAAATTGCTAAAAAACATTCCGGAGTTCTGTCTTGTCGGATGAACCCTGATTTAAACCAAACTGAATGTCATTTTTTGATTTGATCAGAAAATGGGCAGTACAGCGTCTTTTAATAAATGGTCTTAAATTCAGTCTAGGCTGGATGACAAGATAATCATGAACCATTATTTTTGTTGACATCCTTACTAATGACAACACAGTTTACTCCCAAATTATCATTATCCAAGGCGGCTGGAAAATTGCCTGGATAATTCGCCTAAAGAAAGAACTAGTAAAGGTGACATAAATGGAAATTTATTTACTGGTATACTGTATTCGTTTGTTTAGAAGTAGGTTATGGCATAAGACAAAATGTGGCAAAAGATTTGACATCAAATATGCGTATTTAAGAAAAAAAAAAAAAAAAAAAAAAAAAAAGTTAAACGATAAATTTCCATTTTTTCCCCTGCAAATTGTACTAAGTAAATTTAGAAGCAACAAGATGGTGCTTCGAAATTTACGTCAGCGAGAACGGCGTCTCTTTGTGAATTATTGTCCAAGAGAGACTCATTTGCACTATCACCTTTTTCGTTATTGATCAGCTTGAGTTTTTTTCCCCTCCCAGTACAAAGAACTTTGCCACTGGACCTGTATGTTGCACTTAGTCCTACATTTACTTAGTCCATTGCACTCGATCCTCAAATTGATCCCCAAACTGAATGAACCAGAGGCTGGAATTTATTGCCTGACATTTGGCAGAAAGATGGAATTCTAAAGAAAAAGTAGCAATTACCAGAAAAATTCGTTCCCAATGTAATTACAGTGCTTCCATTAACCACCAGAAAATGGTTTTCCTGTCACTGTTTACCTCTATATACTGAACTGGACATGGTTTGCTTAATACAAAACTTTACTAATTTAGACTTTCTAATACTGTCTTCTGTTAATGCGGGCTACTTGAAGACTCTTCTCAAGACCTTTTTGAATGACATCTTTGAGGATGTAAGTCCCACAGTTCCAAACTTGCCTTCTGAATGTGAGGAGCAACCCCCCAATGTTAAGGAAAGCAATTGAATTGAAAACACATCATAAATTTTATGTAAATTCGACTTGTTGCCTTGTTTGTCGTATTGATGACCTGAACAAACTTTTTTCGGGTTTCTAACTGATATGTTTCTCTGGCTCTTTCTTTATTAAAAATCTCCACAACTCATTTCTCCTGTACATTAATATTGTCATCACTAGTGACTTCTGATACTCCAGATTAACAGATTTATATTTAGAACTTGTTTTTGGATAATTTTACTGCTGTTGTTTAATTGAATAATTTTACCCTTTGGGTAGTGCCGAATAAGGTGCAGCATGGTCATGCAGTATCCTTTTTAGTATTTCAATTTTTTTTTCCCCTTTATGCTGTTTTCCTTTTGGTTTTGTCCTGTCCTAAGTGAAAGGGAATGTGTGTGTACTCATGGGATTCTTTTGAATGGTTCCAAACTCATTTTGGACATTCAATAGTGATAGTAGAGGTTGGCTGAAGGACATGTGTAGTTGGGCCACTCTCCTCGTGTAGAAAGGGCATTGGGTAGGCTTTCCTGGTGGCTAAATGGCTAAACAACTCTTATACTGCGCACACAAACCATTACATGCATTTCTGGCCATTTACAGCATTTTCTATTCATCACAGTATACGAAATTGGAACTGAGTTGCCCTACATAATTCTTCTTCTTCTTCTTCTTGGTCCTTAGCTGGCAGCTGGGGGAGGCGGTTGGCCACGCAACCAGTATGCTGCTGTAGGTGCCGCAGGGTTTCGGACTTGCTCTGTGATGTTCTTCCATACTTTACGATCCATGGCGTCAGTCCTGGCCTGGTTAAGGTCGAGACGTCGGCTCTTCAAGTCATTTTCCGCTTGCTTGGCCCTCGTTTTCCTAGGCGCGATCCATTGGATGCCCCATTGGGTGGGTCGTTGTCTCCAAAGGAGTGTGGATGGTATTCTGTTCGTGCCCATTCTACATACGTGGCCAAACCATCTAAGCCTTCGCTTCTGGATTTAGTCGGCAATGGTTGGTTGCTGTTGGCATCTGGTGCGGATGATATCATTAGTGATGCGGTCACGAAGTGAGATTCCCAAAATCGCCGCAGGCATCGCATTTGGAATACCTCAAGTTTGTTTAAATCTAGCTTGAGACAAATCCATGTTTCTGATCCGTAAAGGAGAATGGGCAGGATCAAAGTCCGGAAGAGTCGGATTTTAGTCTTTGAGGAAATGTTGGTCCTCTTCCACAGACACCACTTGAGCGAGGCGAACGCAGTGGCCGCCTGTCCAATTCTGCTGTGGATTTCCATGGCGGATGCAACTTTCTTCTCCTGGACCAGCGACCCCAGGTATTTAAAGTCCTGCACTTGCTCGATCTTGGACGCCTTCGAGATAGATGGTGGCTTGCGACCCATCTGTTGTCAGGGCCTTTGTCTTATCAGCATTGATCTTCAAACCGTATGGCCGGGCAATGCGGGCAGTGTCGTAGAGGATGTCCGTGGCTTCAGAGTCGTTACCAGCAAAGATAGCACTATCATAGGCAAACATCAGGTCAGTCACATAGTGATCTTTGTCATATTGTATGCCCCGTCTGTTTCTGAATGCTTGCCTCATAATGGCGTCGACCACGATGTTGAAAAGTAACGGGGAGGCTACATCCCCTTGGCGGACTCCAGTTTGGATGGTAAATTCCTCAGATAAATCGTTCTGGAAGCGCACCTGGCTGGTTAAACCGTTGTATGCAGTTTGGAGGAGTGTGATGACTTTTCGAGGTACTTGTTCGACCTCTAGTAGTTTCCATAAGGCAGGCCGATGGACACAGTCGAAAGCAGACTTAAAGTCAATGAAAACAATGACGGTTCGCTGTTCACACTGGATCCTCTCCTCCATCAGCTGACGGATGGCAAAGATTTGATCACAGCATCCTCGCCCGGGTCTAAATCCCGCCTGTTCTTCTCGACTGGTTTGCTCGCGATGTTTTTGCAGCCTTGACTGGATGATCTTCATAAAGACCTTTCTGATGATGGAAAGGAGGCTGATGCCACGGTATTTCTTGCAATCCCGGTTAATTACTATAAATAATGGTAAGAAGAACGATCATTTTCTCTTAACGTGATGGGCATATAAAAGCTCAAATAAAGTGTTAATCATGCAGTAGTGATATTGAAGGATCAGAGGAATTAGGCAGAAAGCAAAGGTGGCCATGGGGTTTCTGAGAAATTCAAGTCTTGTATACAAGAACATTTTGAAATGTAAGCAAATCTGAAATGGATTTGGATTTCACATTTTTTTTTTTTTTTGTAATCCCACTTAGACTGAATTCTACTCCCATGTTAGAAACCCACAGCCATGGTTAATCTGCATCTGGATAATTGAGAATTTGTTGTATTTTTGATTCATGTTTTTGGCCATTTTACATTCACTCAATTTCTGTGTTTAAAAATGCTTTGTGGGGGTTACCTGGTTCATTGGTTACCTGGTACAGCACCTAGGTGGTTTGACTGATTTATGATATTAGTCGAAATTGTCAAGTAGTTGCAAGTTTAAAAACAATATATTCCACTAAATATTTTTATTGTTGTGCCCCTGTCTGTCTGTCCTTTATTTGTGTGGTAGGATGTAAATGTATTCAATAAAAAAAAAAAAAAAAAACTTAAGTGCAGATTTGTTAGAAAGAAAACCATGCCTGATTAGCTGCTCTAAGGTTGCTACAAAGGAGCTGGATGCAATTAATAATATTTACGTTAGTTTTAGTATTGGCAGTATGGTGAAAGGAAGCCTGTTGCTTTTGCTCAGGCTTCCTTGAAAATAGTAAATAAAATAAACCAACTATATGAATGTTAGCCTCCTCCACCCACCCTTGGAGTAATTAGCAACTTGTTGGCAAAAGAAAACTTCTTACAGTCCAGTCCAAACCTCTTGCCCCATAATTTGAATTTATGGCTTCTAGCTATGGAATCATAGCGTGAACATTTCATTTTACTTTCTACTCAGTCTTCTTCACCCCAGTCAGGTCTCTCTGCTGAGGTGCCTAGTTCCCAAACTTTGCAGCTCATATATTCAAAATCCTTTCTGATATGAATGCCCCTTTGCTGTTCTCACCAGGCATGTTGCCTGTCTTTGGACCTCTTGCTTGATGTCATTTTTAGGGTCCATAGTCTAATGAAGGACCCTTATAATGAATGTCATTCGGTTGTCTGTCTGTCACAGCATTGTATCTCTGGAACTACTCAATCTACTGACTTGAAATTTTGTATGGGTTTGCACATCATGTGGGCCAACGTAACACCATATTGATTGTTGTTGACAAAAATGTTTCAGAAATGGGGGTAAAATGTATGGGGGGATAAAATGATGTCGACAACCCATAGCTTATTATACACTGCTGGAAAGAGCTCAATGAGTAGGTTTAAAATATTTTTTTTAAATTAAAAATGGTGCTGCCAGACAAGAAAATGAGTAATTTTTGTGTCCCCCCCCACTATTTCCATCGCTAATTGATAAAAATTTAAAAATCACATTAGCTATGTGTTATTTGATGCTTATCAAGGGAAAACTATTACAATTGAAATCTATCATTTACTTTTTTGTGTTAAAATTAAAAAAAAAACAATTTTTTATTGCCCTTCGATACCACACTACTTTGTACTATGTAACTCTCCTTTGGTGACAAAAAGGTTGCTAAATAGTTAATAATTCTATAAAGGTCATTTATAAATTTTGCGACAAGAAGTATTTTTTAACAAATTTCAAAGTTGGAGTTGTACCGGCAAGGAGATAACTCAGAGAGCCAGTCTTGAGGCAGCAGTGGTGGGGAGTCCTGTACAGAGGCCTGTATGGCCCTTGCCTGCCAGTCACTTCTCTCCAAGACTTTAATAGCTTCTCCAGGAAGAAGTTTAATTCCTTCTCCCACCCTTATTATTCACAACTGGAAAGACTCAAAGAGACAACATTTTCGTTAGTTCCTCAGTTTTAGGCCAAGCCAGGGTACTAGAAGCTTTTTTTTTTTTTTTTTTTTCCCAGTTACCATAAAGCTTTCTGTTTGAGATACTACACTAACGACCATTCGGGACTATGGACCCTTCATCCTGAGTGCCCGGCACTCAGTTGACCAATTTATTTTAAGTGTGGTCTCCATACTTGAACACAGTATTCCAAATGCTGTGTTCATGTTAGTATTTTCCAGGCTTTTGGAATGAAAAACAAACCAAAAACCAGAAAAACCAGCCAAATAAAAAAAAAAAAAAAATAATAAGAAGGAAAAAAAAAGTTGCATTCTTCAGCAGGTAAGTGCTTATCAACCTCAGTTACCTGTGGAGGTAAAACTTATTCCACTGATTTACATCATGCTGGCTTTAAAAAAAAAAAACTTTTTTTTACAGTCCAGTTAAGTATCTCTTAATTTGAATTTGCCTTCTAGTTCTAGTATCACATACTTCATTAATCATTCTTTAAAACTTCTGATACTACTGTTTCATCTGAATGATGTGTTGTACAAATTTAAGCAATATTACATTAGGGACAAGTTACTTTATACGAAGGTATGGTTGAGTGGTAGGATCTGTAGTTAATGCTTTCCTTGGACTGAGTTTGTGGGGGTATAATGTTGGTCTCCTTACTGTTGACATTTATTAACCCTTAGTGGGGCACACCTTAATTGTTGTATACATTGGTGACAGCTTGTGCTTTGGATACTTTTGGTCAAGATTCCTTACTGTACTTGGCAGGCGTATAAATGATAATTTATGAGCCTATTGGCTCATAAATTATTATTTATATGCCTGCCAAGTACAGTAAGCCAATAACAGCATCCAGTTCTGTACAAATTATGTTCTTAGTGTTGCCTTGTCTAGGATAGTTGACTCTTATACTTTCACTAGAAATATTAGTATATGTATAGATTTTTTCCAGCATAACTTCCAGACATCAGTACAATAACAAGCAAAACAATTTAAAAAAACTCAGTGGTGTCTAGAAATATGCAAAACAGACCCCAAAAAGGTGATTTTGTTTATAATGCTTTCTTGATTATAGTGCTCTTTGGGACTAGTCCATTTGAAAGCACAATAACAGAAGTTTTCTGTATAAAGGTGGGTTTGTTTATATTATCTGTTTTGGTTTTTAGTTTCTTATACAGCTCTAATATCTTTTTAACAGTACAAGTTTTTCCAGTGTTAACTTTTTTGAATATTTCATTTTTAATTGTTTCTGCATGAAATTTTTTACAGTTGATAAAGTTATTTGTAGCATTATCTACCCTTGTAACTCTTTTTGGATATCAACAACAGAACTAACCACTCACTTCCCAATATAAGGTTCTAACAGGAGTGACTTATGTTGTCTAGTTCTACAAACTGCACTTGCCTGTGCAGTGGTGTTGATGTCCAAATGTTCTCAAGATCTTTTCCAAGGATAATTTCATTGGATCACCCTCAATGAATTTTTCTTTAGAACTCTTTCTATATCAGTGTCGTGTTCTTAGTCTTGTAAAAAAATCTTCCCCCGATTCATCTCAGCTTATTTTCAGTTCATCATTACTTGTCTGTTTCTAGCAGCATTCTATGAAGTTGTTAGCATCATAAGGATTTTGTAAATTTAAACTGTCACCCTTAAAGGGCTTTTGTGATTTGCTCGGCATAACACAAGTGACCTCCACAAAAAAGGTGCTGGTGCCTCAAGCATACTATATTTTGAACTGAATTTTTGCACAACTTCTTTGGAAACTTGTTTAAACCTCTACACCAAGTTTCAAAAAATTGAAGATGGTTGAGCAGGGACCATCTTCAAAATTAGGCCACTTGACATGGAATCACCCTATATTTAAGGAAGCACAGAAAGCTTCAGTTATTAACCTTGAACCAGAAATTTTTACACAAACTTATGGTACCTCTGACAGAATTTCAAGATTAAAATAATCTTATACACCTGAAGTGATTACCCAGGCTAATTTACACATTAATGATGGACAAAAATGAATTTGACTGACTAGTTAATTTTGTCCTTGGAGAAACTGCCATCATCAAGTCACTTAAATGAATGTTTTGCCATTCAGCACAGTGAGCATTGGCCAGTGGGAATTTAACTGAATTATTGATTCAAGTCATTGAATGTCCAGGAGATTCAATACCCAATCTACCCATGGGAAATGACAAGTAACATTTTATAAGTGAACAGTTCTTTATAGAACTGATCCAAATGAGATTACACTGAACAACAAATTTTGGGTGCATGTATGTAAGTTTAATTTATAGATAAACGTGGAAATAGTGCTTAATATGGCAGATTGGCTCTTGTTTTTGAAAAAGTAGTTTTTTTTTTTTTTTTTTTATATTTATACAAGGTATTTTTTATTTATATGGCAGTAAGATATAGCTACGAACATACTTGTATCAAACACGGGACCCTTTCGCTTGTATTCAGCTTTGGGAGCATCCAACCATAATCAGCTAACATTGTGGCTCTGTTTGCTTTTGTATCTTTGTTCCATTGCTGTGATGTCTTGATGGAAGCACTCACCATATTCATCACTGACTGCACCACAGTTTGGTGGGAAGAAATCTAGGTGTGAGTGCAAGAAATGCATCTTAAATGATATGTTGCATCCCAGTTTTTTGTAAGAAGTAATGATATCATCCACAAGCTGCCTGTAGTTGCTGGCTTTAACGTTACCTAGAAAACTAGTCAAAACATTTTGAAAGGCTTTTCATGCTGATTTCTCACTATCACTAACGATTCATTTGAACTGTTTGTCTTTTGAAAAATTGCCTTATTTGTGGACCAGTGAAAATGCCTGCCTTAATCTTCTGTACTGAGTCTTGGGAATTTCTCTTGAAGTATGTGATTGCAGGACCATTCATTTCCAAAGACTTTTTGAAATTTTTCATGAGCCCAGTTTGATGTGGAGTAAAACTATTTGGATCTACCAGAGGTTCAAATGCTATGTTCTTCATTCCAGGTGTTACTAATTTTCATTGAGGCCAACTCTTCTCATAGTGCATATCCTTGGCATGACTATTCCACTTGCAGAGAAAGTAACAATACTTAGTGTAACCCCTTTTGTAGTACTAATAAAATGGTGATTACCTTTAAATCACCACATATCTGCTCTCTTACTTCTGATAGTGTACACCTAAGAGGATGTTCTCCACATCTGCATATGTTTCTATTTTGTGGAAGGCATATGCAAGAGGTATTGAAAGCATCGTATTTCCATTGTGTAATAACAGCCTTAGGGTTAAACTTAAAGTGTCTATAAATAGTTGCCATTCTTCTGGAATGTGCCTCGTGTTCATTGCTGCCATCAACATCCTTACAGTGAGTTCACCTTTCTGTTTGATAGAATTTATCGTAGTCTTTATTTAGAGTATGAAATGTTGTCACTTTCACAGAATGATTTAAAGATTCCACTGTTGTAGCCTTGAGACCAGAAGCTCTGCCTTATTCTTCGGCAGTTCAAGATCCCTTTCACTTTCTGTGATATGTGGTTCAGAAGTATAAAGGTTTGGACAAAATGGTGGATCCCTTGATGTAGACTGCTGCTGTACTACTTCGTGTATATCAAGTTGATATTCATATTCATCAGTATCTTCATCACAGTGTACAGAAAAACAGTCGGGTGGTTCAGAAATAGGTAGTACTTCACTGTCGGGCATAGGACCAATTGTAGATGGCATATTTGTGTATGTCGCTGTCCACTCTTTCTTCATTGTCATCTCTTTTCTAATAGGAGGCACCATACAGAAGTAAATGACGTGATTTACTTCTGTATTGATGTGATTGACAAAAGGCATAATGTCCCTTTTGATTCACCCATGCATTGAGTTTTGATTAACAGGTAGTGCAGCATGTGTGAAGCCCAGTTCTTGTCCTGGTCGCCTACTTTACACCCGAAGTACAAGGAGTAGGCCTTTTTTATAGCTTGAGTTAAGGGACTTTCTTGAAGCTAATGTGACTTCTCCACATACGTCACAAAGTCATCCGAACTATTCGCACAATTACAGGGAATGTTGATCTTACATGACAAATACTGCACAAAAGGTAGGAATCTCACCGAGGACAACTGTTAACTGAGAACAAATCGCCCAGTATCTAGCTGTATTTGAGGATTACTGCAGCAGAGTTGAAGACTCGTTTGAAGAAAACTTATGTGATGCAGAGCAAGGTGGTAGTTGCTGATCACATGATAAGAGTGTGGTGGTACTGAAACTAGTGTTGCCATGTGTTTTGCTGAGAGCCATAGTTGATAATGTAGAGTAGCTCGCTACATTGAGACCCCAACTGTAATTCGAAGCCAATCGACAAATGTTAATGTGATTTTTGTGTTCAGCAGCACAAAATTAAGTCGAGATTGGGTATTTTTGTTTTCATAACATTTTACGTGTTGACCAGTGTAATTGGAGGAGTAAAAAAGCCGTGCTGGTCTAGGTTTTAGGCAGATAAAAAGTATACTACTGACTCACTGCATACTAAATGTCTGGTTGTTTCTTAAACAGTTGAATGAGAGTTGGTAATTAATGCAGTATTTTTTTAGTACATTATCCATCATGCAAGCGAATTAAAAGCTACTGAATAATTGTTCGGATAACAGTAGGAGATACATTCAGTTATTCATTTCAATATATTGATCCCATCACTAGTACCAAATCTATATTTGAATATAGATTTATAGTATGATTTAGCACTATTTGACTATAGATTTATTGATTTTGAACTGAAATCATGACTCAGACCAGAGCAGCAAAGCAAAAGGCTCAAGGTAGTGGGAATGCCATGGCAGGGGGAGAACTGAGTGGTGGGTGTTGCCCTCTGAATCACAGCCTTATTAAATATACTGCTTTTTTCATATTTGTGGAGCTATCAGGAATGGGACATTATATTGCCAAGGGGAATGTCTTTGTGTGTGCTCGATGTAGTGTGAGGATGTTAAGTGCCAACACAGCATTATGGGCCTTTATGAGAGTTTGAAGAACAGGGTGGATACTTTGAAGAATTTAAATTGGAAACTTATCAAGTTCTCAGCTGCCCACATCAACAGCAGCCATTGCACTTGATCATCAGGCAACACAGCAGCAATACCCAAGGCAGAATGTGCTGATTTCATGGGAGCTAGTTAACTCTATTGTCAGGGAAATGGGAAATATATTGTGCAAAAAGGATAGGTGGAATAGGATCAGGGTATGTCTGCCAGAGGCAAAAGTTGATGTTGTAGAGCAGATGTCTTTTAAGGACACAAAAGGTGATATTGTTGTACATATTGGCAATTGTGACATTAAGAGTAGATCTGCAGACTTGACAAGTACAGGTGAGCATTGAAAAAAAGTAGTTGTAGTTAAATTTGAGTGTCTGCAATTTTGCTCCGACATGATAGGAGAGAGAGTATATGATGAGAGCCTTGTCAATCAATTTGGCCCTGGAGAGATTGTACAAGGCTTAAGGGGGTAGAATTTTTCTCAGCATTGTCTGTGCTTGTTAACAGGAGAGACTGCTTCTACAGGGATGAGATACACTTAAATAGAAAGGGTAAGAATATTTGCTGATGCTATTGAGGCAGTGTTAGGTGGGTTGGAAAACTGCTAGCTTGGGGGATACACAGACTAATAGATCTAACAGTAGCCGCAGGCAGAGGTGGAAATGATTCTTGCACTGCTTCTATTGGAATGAGCAGCAGCCTGGAAGGCAAGTTGTTGGGAGTCATCATGAAACAAGTAAATGCATGGGCTGTGTTAGGGTAATTAAAAACAAGTGCATTTATACTTGCATATGTACCAATGCTAGGAGTATAGTAAATAAATTTGATCGATTTGAAGTGCTGGTCAAGACATCAAAGGCAGATATTGTTAGGATATCAGAGGCGTGGTGTCGCACAGATATGTGGAATTGGAATTTGGGGAGTACAATATGTACAGAAAGGATAGATGGGATGAGGGGGTTATGCTGTTAGTTAAGAACCAAAATCTAAGGTAGTGTATCCAGTTGATATTGGCTGGTCTTGGTGCATTATAGCCTTAGTTGCTAATGTGCCAATAAAATCCAAACCAGTTGATATATTGGTGGACAGTGTAGTGTTGTCAGTTTGGTGTGACATAAGGACTGGGAAAGCAAAAGTGAGGGTGGAAGTGTGTTATAGGCCTAACGTTACTCTGAGTACAACGAACAAATATACAGAGAAATAATGGGCCAGATAATCAAATGTTTTATAATGTGTGAATTTTGTGGGTTGGCCATTTGCACACTAGCAAGACTTATTTTCTACAGCAGCAGCATGTTCAAGAGGCAACCAGAGGAAGTAATACTCTTGATCTGATTATCAGCAGTGATTATTCATTCATTAAGAATTTGCAGATAAAGAAACCATTAGGTGGCAGTGATCACAGTGTACTGATGTGGGATTTACTTAAAGATGTAACTTCCATAAGAGGGTAAAGGAAAGGGTTTTTGCTTTTGTAAAGTTGACTACAGTGGTCTCAAACTTTTTTAAATTATACTCAGTGGCACCAACTGATGATGTTACCAACAGCAAATTCTAATTGGGAAGCATTCGGGAAATTAATCTTGGAAGCTACTAGGCTTTTCATATCAACTAAGAAATACTCTTCAAGGTATAGGCCTAAATTGATGTCAGTTGAACTAATGAGACTTGTGGCAGAGAATAAAAATGTATGGGATGCATATAGATTTTAACAGGCAACACAGAAGCCTATGGTAGATATAAGCTAGTTTGTAATCAAGTCACAAAGGAGGTTAGGCAATTGTAGGCAGGTTGTGAGAAAAACAGCAAAGACTTCTTTACTTATGTAAACTCTAGAAGGAAGGGGATGAATCAGATTGATACCAATGGTTCAACTGTTGATGATCCTGCTCAGATAGCTGATAAACTGAATGAATATTTTGCATGTACATTCACACATGAGGAATTCTGTAGGGAAGTGGAGGATAGATGCTTATTGAACTTTAACAGGGAGCTAAATGATTTTGTAATACCGGAGAGCAAATTGGAGGAGAAATAGTTGAACGTAAGAAAGGCTGGGATGGTGGGATCTATCCATTTATATTAAAGGAGGCGGCAAAGAAAGTAAGCAAACCCTTAGCCATAATTGTGAGACCATCCTTGGACTCGTGGGAGTTCCCCATTGACTGGAGATGTGTAAATATATCCCCAATTCACAAAGGGGGATCAAAGGGCGACACGAATAATTATAGACCTGTTAGTTTAACTTATGTTCCGGGGAAAATAATGGGGTTGCTGGTTAAAGAAGCATTGCTGGATCATCTAGACTAGTGGTCTGAAAATGTTTTTGGTCGCACGTCCTTATTTTACTTAAAAGGACTAGTGCGCATCCCAGAATAAAAAATTAAATATGTTTTAATATTTTTTTATTTATAAATCATTTACATGGAAGGCATATCTAAAATCACAATTTTAAAAGATCACAAATAAAAAAAAAAAAAAAAATACAGAACAAAATTAAATTGAAGTTAAAGTGCAAAATGCTATGAAATCATTAATGTAACAAGTGTAGTAAATGTAATGTTATTTGTTTTATTTATAAATAATTTACGTGATATGCATTATATCTAGAATCACATAATTTGTAAAAACCACAAAAAATTTAAATTAAAACGAAATTGAAATGGAAAATTACAAAGTGGTATAAATCAAATCAACAGCATTTTTTAGTGGGAACAAAGTGCTTGAATATTTTTCATTATTGCTGTGTATCTTGGTTTCATATTTTGGGACACAGCTACCGGAAGATCTGGTTCAAAGTTAAGTTTATTTCTAAACATGGTTTTAATAATAGTCACTGCAGAGGAAGTCAACTCACATAGGTACGTTGATCCAAATGGAAGGATTGCATTGCTTGCTTACTAAATCACCCCATGGATCAATTTGTGCACCCCACTGATCTAGACAAGACTGCAGTAATAATTCAGCAGAGCATGGGTTTGATAAGGGGGTCTTGTCTGACCAATTTGATTGGATTCTGTGATGTGGTCACAAAGGAATTGGGATGCAAAAAAAATAATTTTGATATCATATACTTGGATTTCAGGAAAGCTTTTGATACTGTTGCAATAGGAAGACATACTGTACAAATTGGAGTAGTATGGCATTGAGGGCAAGTTGCTACAATTGATGAAAGGATGGTTGAGTGGGAGAAGACAGTGGTAATCAGTGGAAACTGCTCATCATGGACCAGTGTTATTAGTGAAGTCCCACAGGGTTCAGTGTTGGGCCCATTGTTTTGTATATTTATCAATGATGTTGAAGGTATATCAGGCTTGATGTTGAAGGACAGGTGGCACAAGAGTTTACAGGGTTGTTAATGAGAGTATGCTACTGCAACAGGATCTATAAAAGTTGGGCAGATGGGCTGAGAATTGGCAACTGAAATTTAACATTGACAATTCCAAATTACTGCATATGGGTAGCAGTAATCCCAGAGAAAAGTACCAACTGTGTGGTACTACACTGAGGGTAGTGGAGAATGAAAAAGACTTGGAGATAATTTTGCAGTCAGATATGAAGTTTTCTGTGCAGTGCAAACAGGCTGCCAGGGCAGGTCATGGGATCCTGTCAATGATATACAGGAATTTTGCTAGCAGGGATAAGGGGGGGAGGGTGATTATCTCTTTGAAAATGGCAGTGGTATAAGGCAGTAGGCCACATTGAGTACAGGTCTGATGGCCTCATTTTAGGATGTAGAGTTGCTAGGATGAGTATAAAGAAGGGGAACAAAGGGGTGATCTTACAAAAAAAAATTGCAGCTTCTAGAGACTAGGTACCTGCGAGGTGATTTCATTGAGGGTCTTGAATGGTTTGAGGAGGCCCAATGCTGATGGAAACCTTAGGTTGAGGAAATCCAGCTTTTGAGCTGGATTTCAGCATATGTATTCTACAACTGTCTTTCCTCAGTAAATTAAGACAATTGTAGAACAGATGTGCTGAAATTTGCTTTTAGTCGCAGGTTGTTGATGGCTGGAACAAACTTCCATCTGTTGTTGTGAAAGTTGATAGCTTAAGTAAATTGCAGGAAGAACTTGGACAATCTTTTGGAGTGAATGGATGGGCTAAATGGGAATTTTTTTTTTTTTTTTTTTTTATTTGTCTGATGCTGCACAAACTTGCTTTCTTGCATCATATGCCTCTGGTAATGCTTAATATACAGGTAATTTAAAAAATTTTCTTCTAATACGCTCCCTCAACTGCTCTTGTCCCAGTAACTTGGGGGAGTGGAATAGACTTGCTAAGATGACACAAAAATAGATACATAGAAAACAGTCCAAACTCCAGGTTATAAATAATTGTCAGCCCCTTTCAAATTCCAGTTTTAAATGATAAAAGCAAACATATCAGCATCAGTTGGGGACATTTTTTCCTGATGCATTCATGGTTTTAGTGGGAAAAAAATCATGGACAATTCATGTAATGCCAATATATAATTGTATTTAGAACAAAACAGCATTAAATTTCAGTGCATCTATTAGATGCTATAGCTGCCAGCTGTCTAATTTATGGCAGAGAATCCATATTTTTTTTTTTTTTTTTTTTTTTTCCTTTAATGCGATTTCAACCTTCTGTCTTGCCATCATAATATAGTTGGTAACAAAGGGCCTTCAACTAATTTTTCTCAAAACTGAAATAATTTCTCAGGCATTTTCTTTTTCCAAAAATATAAAAGTTACTGTAAAATTGGATTTTCTTTAATTTTGAGAGTTTCTGTCCATTTATGTTAACAAATTGGCTGTACAGTGGTAGCCTACAGGCATGGTAATAGCATTTGTTCTCTCATTTCATAGTACTGTATTTGTAGTATGAAACTGATTCATACTGTCTTTCAGTAAGATGTCAAAGAAATCTGATCTGAAATTTCAGAAGCCATAATGCAGAACTGTCCATGGATGGCAAAATCTGAAAAAAGTTAACATGTTTGCTGTATGTAAATACAGACTTTAAATTTCAAGTGGTGGTTAACATGATATAAGCAGACATTTGCAAATAAATAAGCATAACAGCATTGCAGCGTCTAAAGAAATGCAAAAAATAGATGTTATTTAATGGTAACAATGTCATTTGCAGTGCATCTTTTTTCATAGAACATAATTTTCCTCTCAGTTGTTTCTAAGCTATACCCAATTGTGGTGACCTTTTATAATAAATAAAATGAATGAAATCAAAAGTAATGCTCACAGTACCAGCATTGGAAGGATGTCGTGCAAATCTGTTTATGTTGATTACCCATCCAAAAAGATTTATCCTTTTCTGTCGGTGTTGAAAATTGATCATATTTTTTGTAGTTAGAACGAAAGGCAGCTATATACAATATTATACATCCAGTATTAATTTCTGAGTGAGTCTTACATTTATCCATGTAACAATATCCTCACTCATGGTCTGTAAATAGTGTTACATCAGCCAAATCTCCAAAAGGATCATTTTGCTCTCAGAAGATGTATAATATTGTGTTTTGCAGTTTGCATTCTCTTAGATGAAAATGCTTGTTGGCACCCACTTATTCTCCCCCCCCCCCCCAAACTGTCACTCCTTTTCATTATCTGTCACCTTATTGTTATTAGTCTCCATCACCCATTGTTGTTTGCTTTCTTCACGTCATATCTAATGCCAAATAGCGTTCTCGCATCTTGAGTTTGCTGTGTGATTCACAAAAATCATTCAAGTTTTTGCTAATTTAAAATATCAGCAGTTTGGATTATATGGGTGTACTATATTATGATGTGATGGTCCTTGTTAAGAATATATTTGTCTATCAATAGAATGCTCACAGTAAACAGGCTGAAACAAAGTACAAAACTTCTGTAACCACAGACCACTTCTTCTTGGTCCTTAGCTGGCAGCTGGGGGAGGCGGTTGGCCACGCAACCAGTATGCTGCTGTAGGTGCCGCAGGGTTTCGGACTTGCTCTGTGATGTTCTTCCATACTTTACGATCCATGGCGTCAGTCCTGGCCTGGTTAAGGTCGAGACGTCGGCTCTTCAAGTCATTTTCCACTTGCTTGGCCCACGTTTTCCTAGGCGCGGTCCGTTGGATGCTCCATTGGGTGGGTCGTTGTCTCCAAAGGAGTGTGGATGGTATTCTGTTCGTGCCCATTCTACATACGTGGCCAAACCATCTAAGCCTTCACTTCTGGATTTGGTCGGCAATGGTTGATTGCTGTTGGCATCTGGCGCGGATGGTATCATTAGTGATGCGGTCACGAAGTGAGATGCCCAAAATCTGCCGCAGGCATCGCATTTGGAATACCTCAAGTTTGTTTAAATCTAGCTTGAGACAAATCCATGTTTCTGATCCGTAAAGGAGAATGGGCAGGATCAAAGTCCGGAAGAGTCGGATTTTAGTCTTTGAGGAAATGTTGGTCCTCTTCCACAGACACCATTTGAGCGAGGCGGGCGCAGTGGCCGCCTGTCCGCCACTGCTGTGGATTTCCATGGTGGATGCAACTTTCTTCTCCTGGACCAGCGACCCAAGGTATTTCAAGTCCTGCACTTGCTCGATCTGGACGCCTTCGAGATAGATGGTGGCTTGCGACCCATCTGTTGTCAGGGCCTTTGTTTTATCAGCATTGATCTTCAAACCGTATGGCCGGGCAATGTCGTTGAGGATGTCCGTGGCTTCAGAGTCGTTACCAGCAAATATAGCACTCTCATCGGCAAACATCAGGTCAGTCACATAGTGATCCTTGTCATATTGTATGCCCCGTCTGTTTTTGAATGCTTGCCTCATAATGGGATCGACCACGATGTTGAAAAGCAACGGGGAGGCTACGTGTCCTTGGCGGACTCCAGTTTGGATGGTAAATTCCTCAGATAAATCGTTCTGGATGCGCACCTGGCTGGTTAAACCATTGTATGCAGTTTGGAGGAGTGTGATGACTTTTCGAGGTACATGTTCGACCTCTAGTAGTTTCGACACAGTCGAAAGCAGACTTAAAGTCAATGAAAACAATGACGGTTCGCTGTCCACACCGGATCCTCTCCTCCATCAGCTGACGGATGGCAAAGATTTGATCACAGCATCCTCGCCCGGGTCTAAATCCCACCTGTTCTTCTCGACTGGGTTGCTCGCGATGTTTTTGCAGCCTTGACTGGATGATCTTCATAAAGACCTTTCCGATGATGGAAAGGAGGCTGATGCCACGGTAGTTCTTGTAATCCCGGTTATCACCTTTCTTGTGGATCGGTACAATAATGGCTTTCCTCCATGTTAGCGGAATTTGTTCAGTGCACCAGATGGTTTTGAGCAGTGAGTGTAGTTGGCGAAGCAGTACATCTCCCCCAGCTTTGATTGCTTCTGTGGTGACTTGGTCCACTCCTGGTGCCCTGCCATTCTTTAGGGATTGTATGGCTGCTTTCACTTCTTCTACTGTAGGCTCAACATCGACCATGGAGACTTCAGGGGGATCAATCGATAGTGCGGCTTCTGGCGGTCCCTGAGGTGGGTCGTGATTATACAATGCTTTGAAGAATTCACTCCACCGTTGCAAGCGTTCGGATGGTGATCGCACGAAGGTCCCATCAGCATTCTTGATGTTGTAACTAGTCAATTTGGTCTTTCCACTCAGACATCTGAGGGTGGGATAGAGAGTGGTACTCGTTCTTGGATGCCGCCACTTCAAGATCGTCTGCCACTTGATTCCAGTATGCTTCTCTTTCCGCTGTCATCCTCTGTTGGACTTCTCGGTTTAGCTGCCGGTACCATTCAAAGTCGACCAACTTTGCCTGCTTCCGTTTGTTCACGAGGTCAAGGCACTCGTCTGATATCCATGGTTGCGTTCAACGTCGGGCAGTTGGACATAGGGGCGTGGCACATTCCAGGATGGCATCAGAGATCTGCTTTTCTTCATTTATATCCTCGGGCACGGCTAGCGTCTCGAAGTGGTTGGATAGGGCGATCTGATATGCCCCTTTGTTGGCAGTATTCATTAGCTGCCGCCAGTCCAGCTTGGCTGACCGAGATGACCTTTTTGCATGCCGTAATTTGAGCTGCACCTTAGCCCAGATGAGGTAGTGATCAGATCCGCAATCAGGTCCCCTCATGGCACGAACGTCCATGAGTGATGAGCAAAATCGGGCGTTGATCAGAATGTAGTCCAGGATTGCTGAGTCCTTGCCAGATGGATTTCGCCATGTAAGTTGATGTTTTTGAGGGTGCTGGAACTGACTGTTTCCGATGATCAGGTTGTTAGATGCGGCAAAGGACAACGAACGTAGTCCATTGTCGTTGATCTTCCCATTGCCAAACTTGCCCATTGTTGTTTCCCAACCAGATCTGTCCACGCCAATGTGGGCATTAAAGTCCCCTGCGAAGATGATCACTTCTGTCTGTGGAATTGAATCCAGCGTATGTTGGAGCTGGTTGTAGAAGTCATTCTTGGTCGGGTCCAGGCTAGTCTCAGTTGGTGCATAGGCGGAGATAATATGGGTCTTGATGGTGCCCTTGACAGTAAGGACTGCCAGGCGGTCCGATATTGGTTGGAAAGTGATCACACTACTGGTGGCCTGAACATCGACCATAAAGCCCACTCCTGCTTCTCGTTTCTCACCACCAGAGTAGAATTGCATAACTGCTTCGTTAGGTTCTTGTGGTTGGATGATCATCGTTCCAGACCCGGTGAGCCTTAATTCGGATAATGCCGCAATTGATACCTTGCACCAAGTAGTTCTTGGCAATGATTTCCTTTTGTCCAACGTGGTGCCCCGTTCGAACATTCCATTCGCCAATGTTAATTGCCCTTTTCGGCGTAGTAATGCTTATTGCTATGGCCAGTGGTCCACTTTACACCAGTACCCTGGGTCCCCAGTGCTGGTGCATCGGCTACCCCAGATGTGGTAACATTGTTATAAGAGCTTGTTCTGTGGCCAGTGGTCCATTTCACACCAGCACCCTGGGTCCCCAGTGCTGGTGCATCGGCTACCCCGGATGCGGTAACATTGTTGTAAGAGCTTGTTCCAAATTTCATGTGGTTTCTTGCCTAGTTTCCCCGGTTTCCCGGTTCTGGTCATTTCGGCAGGATGACCACCCTCCTCCTTTCGCAGCCGGGCTTGGGACCGTCCATGGCGGAGTTACAGACTCCTTATCTGACAGCTTACTAAAGCCTTAATTTCTGGCACTTTTGTAGCTTGTTCTGCACAAAAAGTGGTTGGAAATGATGTAGCTAGGTATAATTTGATGGTACTAAGAAGTTTTTAATTCATTAACTGGTAAAGAGCAATAATATTAAAAATTGCACTCATCTCATTGAGTGTAGTAGCTAACAGTTAGCATTGTGGCAGTAAACATATTAATAAAAAAACATTTTTATTATTCAGTATAGTGACAAGTAAAGAATAAACTTTTAAGAAAATTAAAGAACAATAAAATTAAAGAATGAAGTGCACCATTTTAGACACTTTCCTTTTATCCCAAAGAAGGTATATGGTAAGGTCAACCATGCAGTTGTTTTTTTTTTCTCTTTCTAAACAAGTGACTTATGTTCCCTTGTGTAAAATTAATGACTGTAAACTTAGATTTTCCAGCTGATTGTAGCAAATAAAAAATGTACATTATGAATTAAATTTTCTGAAATTCTTTCTAGTCTTTTTTTCTTTAACCATATCTGATCTTAGTATTGGTATTACTGTATTTCCCCATGTATAAGACTCACCTTAATTTTGGGGCCCGAAATTTGAAAAAAAAAATGTATTACATAAAGTTATTGAACTAAAGTTTTATTCATCGTAAAATTCATACAACTCCTCATCACTGTCAAAACTCCCATCCATTAGCCTATCCTCATCTGTGTCTGATGATGAATCAGTCTTCATATATTGCCTCGTCCTCAGTTTCATCTATGGCATTTGAAATGCCACATTTCTTAAATGACTTGACAACGATCTCAATCTTGATATTATCTCAGGATCTTTCCACCCAGGTACAAACTTCTCCTATAGTTGGTTTCTTCACTCTTCCTGCTGCTGCTATCAAATTGTCCCCAGAAGACTTCATCCATTGGTTCCATTCGTCTCTCATGGCAGCTTTGAAGGGTTTGTTAATGCTGACATTGTGGTTGGAGCTGGGATGTCAAGCTTCCAGGTATGATGGCAAGTTTTTTGTTTTTTGCTCTGCAGCAATCTTTGTGTTTTTTATTATGTGTGCCCTAAACTGATCAAGCACCAATAGGGCAGGTTTGCGTAAGAGCCCACCTGGTCTCCTGCTCCAAACTTTCTCAAACCAGATCTTCATCCCATCCAAATCTTGTCATGAATGTGGACAATCACTCCTCGAGGAATGTCTTCTTTTGGCATTGTTTTGCGTTTGAAAATTTAGCATAGGAGGCAGCTTGGTTCCGTTGGCACAACAATCTAGAACAACTGTATAATGGCTCTTTTCATGTCCACTTGTCTTCACAGTTAGTTTTCACCCCTTTCTTATCAACAGTTCTGTTACTTGGGACATCAAATTGAAGGGGGACTTCGTCCATATTTGCAATCTGTCCCAACTCAAACTTGTATCTTCCGACATTGAATGACAAAATGATGAAATTCAAAGACCTTCTGCTCATAGCTTTCAGGCATCTTTTGGGCAAGTCTGGTGCGTGTACGCATGCTTATTTCATTCCGTTTCATGAACCTGAAGCACCAATGTGTCCTTTGAAATCAGTAACTTTTTTTTCATCAGCAATTCTTCTTGTCTCATGCTGAACCATCTTTATGGACACAGGAATTCCAATTGCCCTTTGCTCTTCAATCCATATCTTCAATTCCCTCTCTAAATCAGGCCATTTTGCTGACTTGCCTCTCATGGTCTTCTTCTGCCGTGGCGTTTTCAGTAGGGTTTCTTCTTCCCGTAACCAGTCTCGGATTGTTTTCTCAGTTGGAGGAGGACCAAACTTAAGTTCAGCAGCACTATTTCCATTCACTTTTGCAAACTGGATCACTTTTAATTTGAATTCAGCACTGTATGAAAATCTTTTCTGAGCAATTTCTAGGCAGAATGTGGCAAAACGTAACCTAATATACCGGTAACAAGTGCGAAACCATGAGCGCAAAGACAAGCACGAAAAAGCAGGAAATGCAAGTAAAAAAAATCTACAACCACTGTATGAGATGCACCCAGTTTTTAGACCCCAAATTTTTCGAAAAAGGGTGCATCTTATATGTGGGAAAATGCGGTAATAATGGCAAATGATTCAAAGAAGCAAGCTTATATAGCATTAGCCAAAAAAAAAAAAAAAAAAAACCACCCATCCATCTCCCCCTATAGTTTGTCCTTCAGTTTATTAAAACTAACCACTTCTGCAACAACAGATGGATTTTTTGGTCCAGCAGTCAACCACCCATTGAATGAAGGTGACTTCTATACCAGGCCCGGTCAAACTATGGCCCACGGGCTGCATGGGGTTCGCCACACAGTTTTGTGCGGCCCGCGAGCTTTAATTGTATTTTCTAAAAAAGTTTACTTATTTTATGCCTTTTGCAATGCCTTTTTGGAAAATAAATTTGTATATATAATACATTATAGAATTTGTCAACTTGTAAATTGTTTTATCATCTCTGTATTGTTCAAATTGAGATAGAATTTGAAATTGTGCACGAACCGGAGCGAGCCAACGGGCACTTTTATAATGGTATAATTTGCGATTATAAACTAACCACGCGAAACTACGGTAACAGACAACCGGTGATGGCGACAACTGCTTCGGCGCCTCCGTAGCCAGGTGGGCAGGAGCAGCAGTGTGTAGCACACGCTTCTTGATTAGACCGGGGTTCAAGCCCGTCACCACCAAATACGGAGGATGCGGAAAGGTCAGGGAATAACCGCCGCATATCCTGGACCAATATGGCCTTAGTTGCTAATGCTCCTAAAAGCCAAATAACAAACAAAACACGACAACGGCTTTGCTGCGGTGGTGGAGTAATAGGATAGGACTGCTGACCGGCCGCAGTTCCAATCTGTTTTCTCTGACTGTCATCTGGCAGTTAGTTTTTTTTGCAGTATCTTCGGTTATCATCTTGGTACCAGTAGCGATAAAAGTAATATTTACGCCCTTTTAAAAATGAATGAAAAACGAAAAAAAATTCAACAAGAGTATCGTGTCTTCAATGCAGAGTGGAACACAAAATATTTTTTTGCTAACATACCGGTAAATAACAAGACTATTTGTCTCATCTGCCGGGAGAGTGTCTCAGTGTTGAAAGAGTACGATATTAAAAGACATTTCACTACTAAACATTCAGAGTATGGTGCCAATTCAACTCCAAAAGCGAGAAAGAAAACTGCTGATGGATTGATTTCAAAATTTATCTAGACAACAAAATGTGTTTACGCGGCTAAGAAACAAGAAGCTACTGTAGAGGCAAGTTTTGCTATTTCTCGTATAATTGAAAAAAGCAACGAGCCTTTTTCTGATGGAGACTATATTAAAGAATGTATGACTGAAGCTTGTGAAATTATGTCCTGACATTAAACACAAATTTCAGAATATAAGTTTATCTCGGCGAACTGTAGTAAGAAGAATTGAATGTATCGATACAAATTTGAATGAGCAATTATTATCAGTATTAGAATCCATAACATGGTACTCGATAGCTCTCGACGAAAGAAACGACCAAAAGAATACTGCGCAGTTATTAATTTTCATACGTGGATGTACCTCTAATTTTCAAATTATTGAAGAGCTTCTTTCAATGGAATCTCTTAAAGACCAAACAACGGGCTGATGATATACAGTATTTGAAAAAGTTGAAAAATGCTTAACAAGATATAATTTACAATGGAACAAAATGGTAAGTGTAACAACTGACGAAGCACCAAGTTAGACAGGTAAAAATGTTGGACCGTTAAAGAAAATTCGGAATAAAATTTGTGAAAATTATCCTGATTATAATTTAATTACAACTCATTGTATTATACATCGACAAGTATTATGTAAAAATGTGTTAAAAGTTGAACGTGTCACATCTTGTATCATTAAACTAGTAAATTTAATACGATCGAGGGGCCTGAAACACAGACAATTCGTTAATTTTCTTCAAGATATTGAATCAGAGTACACAGATATTCCTTATCATAGCCAAATTCGATGGCTTAGCTTAGGAAAAGTTCTTCGGCGAGTATGGGATCTTAAAGATGACATCATTCTATTTTTAAAACTGCAAAATATTATGGACTTTCCCGAATTAACTGATAATAACTGGATTTGTGATTTTGCGTTTACCCTGGACATCGTGACACACTTAAATACTTTCAACACTGTGTTACAAGGGAAAAATTTATACGCCCATGATATGGCAAAAAGTTTGAATGGATTTCAATTAAAACACCAGTTGTTCAATATTTATTGATTAACAAGGTAGACCACTTTCCAACCATGAAGTTGCTGAAGATTCCAGAAAATAAGTTTGAAAAATATTGTGAAATTATCGACGCTTTGAATGACGACTTTTCACGAAGATTTGACGAGTTCCAAAAAATTGAGACAAGTTTGGCAATAGTGCGCGACCCATTTTCAATAGAAATTGGTAGTGCAGCAAGTGAACTACAGCTTCAGATTATAGATCTGCAGTGTGATACCGATTTAAGGGAATTGTGCCGCCGTGAGGAAATCTGTAAATTTTACAATACTCTTAATTCGAACAAATTTGATGAAAGATTTTGCCCGAAAAATGTTGGTTATTTTTGGATCAACCTACATATGTGAACAAACATTTTCCATCATGAATCTAAATAAAAATTCTTTACGATCAAGCATCACCGATGAACATTTACCAGCAGTTTTAAGAATCTCAACTACAAAATTAACACCCGAAATTTAAAAAATGTTAAAAGATGTAAAACAGTTCCATTCATCTCATGGTTGTTAGAGAATAATTTTTTTGTTATATTTCTTCTTCATGATAACAAATAATATATATATCTCTAAAAATAGTATTTTACGTGCGGCCTGCCTTCTTTTTGAATTCCTATTGTGGCCCTTCAGCCCAAAAGTTTGCTCAGGCCTGTTCTATACACATCTATTCTGAAACCATCCTTTCACAATTTAAATTTATGCCCCCTCAAGTACTTAGTCTGAGCAAGAGGAAGAATTGCATCAGCACTGAGTTTGCTGAAGCTATTCAAAGCCTTAAACACCTCACTCCAATTGCCTTGCAGGTGCCTAGTCTTCAGATGCTGCAGTTTGCAGAATTTTGTCAGGGCCAATAGATTTTTATAAATAAAATTTTAGTAGTGGGCTTGTTCCATATTGTAATTGTAGTCAACTTGTTATAAGAAAAACTGTCAGTTTTTAAAAGAAGCTGCAAAAATTTGTTGGGCTTAATAATGAACAGAAATTCAGTATATTTGAATGAATCATCTTGTGTTAATAGAAATTTAAAATAATGTATTTATTTAGATATTTAGTATCTGCTGCATGCCTTATGATTGGTGCAAAAGTTATACTAATTAATTTTTCCTTTCTTTCTTTAGGAATGATTGACTGCTTTGTAAGAATTCCAAAAGAGCAGGGATTTCTAAGCTTTTGGAGAGGTAACTTAGCCAATGTTATCCGATATTTTCCCACTCAGGCACTCAACTTTGCATTCAAGGATAAATACAAGCAGGTATTTTTAGGTGGAGTAGATAAAAAAACACAGTTTTGGCGATACTTCCTTGGAAATCTTGCATCTGGTGGTGCCGCTGGTGCTACATCTTTGTGTTTTGTGTATCCTCTAGACTTTGCAAGAACAAGATTAGCTGCTGATATTGGAAAAGGTGCAGGTGAAAGAGAATTTAGTGGGCTGGGTAATTGCATAGCTAAAATCTTTAAACATGATGGAATTGGTGGTCTTTACCGAGGCTTTAATGTGTCTGTTCAGGGCATTATAATTTATCGTGCTGCATATTTTGGCTTCTTCGATACTGCTAAAGGTATGCTTCCTGATCCAAAGAAAACACCTATTGTTATTTCCTGGATGATTGCACAGACTGTAACAACAGTTGCAGGTATTATCTCCTATCCTTTTGATACAGTTCGGCGACGAATGATGATGCAAAGTGGGCGTGCTAAAGCTGACCTAATGTATAAGAATACAGTTGACTGCTGGTTAAAAATTTATAGGAATGAAGGAGGTAATGCATTCTTCAAGGGTGCATTTTCCAATGTTTTACGAGGTACTGGTGGTGCTCTAGTACTTGTTCTCTATGATGAGATCAAGAATTTTATTTTCTGAGCCAACTGCTACTGTTGCTTACATTCCAGAGGACTGTAGGGTCAATCATGAATTAAGGTATCTAGTGGAGGAGCACACACACACATTATATATGCATGTGTGTATATATGTGTATATAATGTTATTCAGGTGTATTTGTTTATTTTGTGGAGACACATTCCACCATCTCATAGTTTCAGAACAATCCAAACCTTGTACATGTAGTTGGCCAGAAATTATTGGAATAAAACATTAAAAAAAAAGAGAGATCATTGTAAAATTTCATATAATTACCTTTTGATTTATAGTTCCTCTTCCCCCGTTAGTTAAATTATAGACTGAGCCTAATTGCCTTGAAAATGTACGTTGTCTAATTTAATTCTGTTGAACTTGAAATATAACAATGAAATTACTGTGGTCTTAGCCCTTACTTTTTCTTGTGTGTGGATAAGTTTATTTTGAAATAAGTACATTACCACATATTGGAAAATTAAATATTATTAGATAGTAGTTGGTTTAAATTGTTACACTATCTAGGCACCTGCATATCAACAAATAACATATATTTACAGAAAACCTAATAATGTATGGTGAAACCTTTTTAAACAGTCTAGTCTCGATGGAACACCCAGTTTTTTTAGGCATGTTTGCGTATTAAAATCAATTATTTTTTTCCATACAATTAATTGGAGAGAGAGAGAGAGAGAGAGAGAGAGTAATTAAACTTAATGGCTAAGTTTTGAGAACGAAAAAAACTAGTGTTATTTAAGGTTATAATCTTAGTAATTAATTGATAAGAACTACATTAATTTGGTTTTTAAATGTCCTCATATTTACTGCCATTTGGCCTTTAAAGCAGTGACCAATTCAGCTCCTCGAGGTACTCCCTAGGATTACGGTCTGAGCTGGCAGTCCAAATTTTCAGTGCTTGTATCTTCAAACCAGTCTGCCAAAATGAGAGTAGTATGACATGAAGCACTAACTTGGTGATGCATGTGTGTGACTTCCCTGATGTGCTGCCATAACTTAGGTAATGCATTATTAACTAGGACACCAGTTGTTTTGCCCAAAACAACCGGGCCAGGCTAAACACGAAAAACAGCTGTAGACCATCACACTGCCCCCCCCCCCCCACCAAACTTAATTGTTGGGATGATAGCTTAGCAGGTAGCTTACAAGCATTCACCACACCCAGGTGCAGTTGCGAGACAGAGTACATCATGTTCCATGACTCGTTACCTCCAAGCTCAGTTTTCCATTGGTCTATGGTCCAAGAACTGTGGACCTTAAACCAATATGGATGGTGTCTGGCATTAATGGATTGTGGATGGCTACACAACTGCAGTGTCTTGTGCACTGCACTGATGCTGATGTGTGCCACTTGGCTCATTGAGGGCCTGAGTATCTTATTAGAATGTTGATCTGTATTCTAAGTGGTGAGTCTTTTGTAGGGGCTCTTATCACGTTCCATTAGCTTCAGAGATTTTCTTTGCATTTTGGGACAGTTTCAGCATCAATGTGCTTCCATTTTATATATAACATCATATTTCAGCCTATGGGTAATCAATGCCGCTAATGTCATGTTCAGACAGATTGCTTGGTCTGCGTAAGACATTTCTTGTGTGCCATCCTATTATTGTTCTGTGCTTGGATGTCTGTTAACTCTTGATCGCAGCATCTTGCATTTACAATCAACTGTCTTCGAAGGCCTGTGAGCATATTTACAGTTGTGACATGTTTTGGTAGCATGTGACCAGTGGTCAAGAGGCTGTCTGGATGTTAATGGTAGGACAGAGGATCAAACAAATTTCTTATTGATAAATGGAAAGTAATTATAAATTTAAATGTATATCAGAACATTGCAAAAAGAAATTCCCCAATCATAGTGAATGCTTATACATCACTGGAGTTTTTGTACAACCCTGTAAGTTAGTATGTAGTTGTGCTACACATGACTAGATGTGTTAATATTTAGTCATGTTACTATTAAATAAACAAACAAATCATTGTTGGCTGGTTAAAGTTAAAGCATTTCTTTTCCAGATTTTCCATAGACAGATTTGGTCTTCTGACTTGGCAAGCCATTGTAATATTTTTCAGTTGAAACCACATTGCTTAGCTTCCTTTATTGTTGAGGAAGATTGTTTTTGATGTTCAATGGATTTTCAGAAACAATCTCCCAGCATGCATCTCCTATGTGAAGATCACTGTTCTGGGTAATGGTACAGAAAAAGAATTTATTTTGAAACAGCATTTTGGATGTCCAGAATAGTTTTAATTTTGTTGCTTCATGTATTTCATAAACTTTGACAGCCTGGCCCCAGTGTAATGGTTGTTCTCAGTTTGTGCCCAAGCAGCATGATTTGTGTGTTTAGGGTCAAATGGCACCAGGGGTTCCCCCATCTTTGTGTGGTATACATTGTCTTGTTATGCAGAACACTGTAAAGGGCAGAGATTTAAAAGTATATGGGTATTGTTTACGTGTAGTGTACCGTTGTTCCTCTGGCCATTTAGCTGCCAGATCCCTACTGAAGCCCAACGTTGCCTGCACTTTGCCGTGTGGAGGCAGACCAGGTACACCAGTAGTTTAAGGTAGTCACTCTGGCAGATCCTGCCATCTAATTTCCTGAGATTTCATTGGCTAGAAGGGGGGGGAAGAGCGTGCGCGCGCGCACACACACACACACACACACACACACACACACATGGAGCGATTGCAGCAGGGAGCATGCTAGAATTTGAGGGGGCCGAAAGTTGTGGGTGAAGCAATTTGGGTGTAGTTAAATTTGGATGTGGAGGGTGTTCACTGGCATACAGATAGTGGGGGAAGACTGAACGCTGAAATATGGGGACAATAGAGAAGGCAACCCCAGAGAGTCAGTGAGGCAGGCCCATGCCTCACCAGGCAAAAGGAGGGAGATGGCTGGGGGAAGGAGACTGGTCCACTCCTCTCCACTGCCAAGGGAAGGGGATTTGAAAGTGAACCAGGCATGAGAGTCTGGTTCAGATTGCCAATAGTGGCATAGGTCTCCCATCTCTGCTGCCAAATCTTTTGTAGGTAGGTGGCGAGTTGTCTTTCTTCCATTGGTTGGTTCTCAGTTCAGTCTGTGGTATAGTCTAGGAAAGTAGTCTTCCCATTGGACAGGGTTGCCAATATGCCCTGTCGGATGACCTCCAGATCCAGTGGGAGTGCATGCGTTACTGACTGTATGGCACGCGCATGTGGTAGTGAGCAGCATGGAATGCTGTATCACGTCAAGCTTCCTTTGGTTGACTGTAGTGGTTGCTTTTCTGTACCAAACGGCAGCAGAGGTGATGGTATAAATACTACTTTGTTGAATAGGGTGAGGGTTATCCTTTTTAAACCCCAGTCCCTTGTTATTTTTGCGACTAATGAGGTGTAGCTTTTCATCTTCTTTTGTATGTAGAGCAGGTATACGCTGAGGTATTTTAGTTGTGCTAAGAATTTGATCGTTTTATTGTGGATCTTGATTTGTGGTGGTCTGTTCAAGTCGAGATAGCCTTTCAGGAGGATTGATTGGGTCTTGGTAGGGGAGATTGCTAGAGGGTGGTGGTGCATTGCCCAGTCCTGCAGGTTGGAGGTTGCCCTATTGGTGAAGGCTTCCAAAATGGGTTTCTTTGTATAATAGCTATAGCATTTGCCATCCATTTAAAAATTTGTTTGAACCTTGTTAGTGGCAACGGAACTGTTAGGAGGGTTTTATTTCACAGGTAATTCTCAAATTACCAGCACGACCATGGCCTTGGCATTAATTAAGAACTCAACTCTCTGCTACACGACAATACATTGGATTACCACCTTAAAGGCTAGAACATTTTCTGTTGGGGCTGTAGTCAGCTGATTAAGAATCTCATGTGGAGGGAGTAACTTACCCCTGAGTTAGTTTGGATTTTTCACCTTGCACGTGGCTGCCGTAGCTGAGTGGTCAGGTTTGGGGGGTGCATAAGTACACGTGCCTTGAGTGACCAGGGTTCAAGCCCGTGACTGTTAAATATGTTGCTGTTGTTATTATTAGCCTTATAGTGCAAGGAAGCCTGAGGCTTATGCCGCACCAGGCAAAAAAAAAATTCTAAACTACCCTGAGAGAGAATCACCAAGAAAGAGAAGATTGATGATATCCAGCTGTTTCTTGTATTCTGTCTGTTTCACCTTGCACAACATTTAAATTCATGAACAATTGCAGATTTTATCAGCTCATAAGCTTTGTGTATTATGGCCAAAGTAGTCTGTGCAGCCCAATCCTATTAGGATTTCTAGACATATTTGCAACAGCAATTCCATGATATGTATGGATGTCTTTGGTAGAATAATATAGATGGGTATGTAATAGCAACCAAAAAATTAACTGGTGGCACTGCTTTTCTTAGTTAAATTTGTATTTTTTTCCTACTAAGTTTAAATGAGAATCAATGTTCCCTTGAAAGGCATAAGTGAGTGAGAAATTCCAACATAAAGCAGATTGTCAAGACTGACAATCTGCTTTAAATTTGTTTTTGGTGTTTTCTTTATAACAATCCTGAGACTTCTTAATGAAGACTTGCGTTAGATGAATTTTGAGCAGTGAATTTACCCAATGTGGGTATAGCAAACTTGCTGCTGAGTGTCTTGAAGGTGGGTGTTCGAACTTTAGTAATTTTTCTAAATAAACTTTTTGTTTCAGATATTGTCTTGATTGCCCATCATTATAGTGAAATTGATAAAAATTGAAATTAAAAAAATGTAAAAATTTTTTTTTTTCTGTAATATCCTCTAAATCTATTAAATCAATCTTAATTATCTGGTCTGGTACCAGAATTTTTTTTTTTTGGTCCTAATTAGATAATGGTAATGAACAGGATCTGATCTGATTATTTCTGTGCTGCCGTTCCAACTATTGACAGTTGGAAGCAAGATATGTGATGGCAGCAATAAGAGGATTAGTATTAGAATGGCTGCATAATGCAAGGAAGCAAGCCTGTCTTTGACTAGCAAAAAATTCACCTGTAAATTTCTCATTAAAAGGCTGTCCAGTTCTGTTTTGAACTTTACCAAACTCTTCCCCAACCACTGTGACAGTTGCTTTATTCAAGGGATGATGTTGCTGCCAGAAGGTAAGCTTTGGGATCCAGCTCCTGTTACTCTTGAGATTTTAGTAGAGTCAAAAACATGCCGGCCTTGTTCATTTTAGTGACCCTCTTCAGAAAGATATTCATCAGTGCAGTCCCTTGTAATCCATTCTTGTAGAAATAAGCTGCACCACATGATTGGCCTTTGAACATTCTCCAGAAGCTCTTTAGGTGTAGTCTGAAATGTGAAAGCAATATTGCAAATGCCTTGCTATAATCTTATTCATAGGGACAATGACATTCTTTTTCCTATTTTCAGTGCCACAGAATACTGAAATTAGTTTCCAGTATGACAAGGCCTTATGGGTGACACTGCTAAATTTCTTTTCTAAATAGTCTAAACTGCAACTTGTTTATTTCTGTTTCTTCGGGGCATGCATTGAACTGCAGTTACTACCTTAGTCCAGTGTTTCTCAATCTTTTTACTCTCGTGGCACATTTTCCAAAGAAGAAAAATTTCGCGGCACACCTACGTAGTCATGGAAGAAGAAATTTCTAAATTAAATAAATAGAACGAAAAATAATTTTTTTTATTTATACTTATATCTGTGTTATGCAAACAAAACAACCAAAATAAAATATTCGTACAATGATGTTAAAATAAAAACGACGCTAGTTTTTTTTTTAAGATTTCGCGGCACACCCTTTGAGAAACACTGCCTTAGTCTATATCTGCAATTGATCTAAAGTTCCTTTGAAGCAAAATGGCCTAGTTGTCCTAGAATTTAGTAACCACCCTTCCTGCCTTTAAATCAAATTTTTGACAAATTCTAAAGGTTTCTTTTGTGTTTAATGGTGCTTTGGCAGCTCTGACCATAATGCCCTAAGTAAAAAAAAAAAGTTTAGCCTATAATCAGATTATCATGAAATAATAACGTATAAATCCAGTAAAATAACTAATATAAATACTTTGTAGCTTTCGAGACAATCGTCTCTTTTCCAACAGAATTTGAACTTAACGGATACAGTTATGCATGCAGTGAGATGTGTGAAGGTACACTATTCAATCATTAAACTTGTTCATTGTTGCTGCAGGGACACGTGTAGTTCTCCAGCGCTTGCCGAGGTATAAAACGGTTGGCTCTGAGATGCGGTGCAGTCTGCCTTTGCAGTGGTTCGTTGCTCCATATATTGAGTGACTAACCATAGGCAGTGCCGGGAGTGGTCTATTATTTCATAATCTCGCTTGGGGTTGAGGTGGGTAGTACAGAAGTGCTCTGCGATTGCGGACTGGTCGGTCTCAGCAAGGCGAATTGCTCTGTCATGTTCTGCAAGGGTCGAAGTCTATGTAGCAGCTGTCAGTCTTTGCAGGTTATGCTGTATATTACACTGCTGTGTAAGAGGTGTGATAGGGGTTTTTACTCTGGAGCCCAGGGAACCTGGGCTACCAGGCAACAGCATTTTATGTGGTATTCCCTGAGGATTTTTGAGATCCGGCCTAACACACCGGGATAGTAGGGAATGTAGGCAGTAGGTATATTGTCGTGGGTTGGTGGAGTGCGAGCTCTTGTGCTTGCAATAGGCACTTGCCTAGTACGTGTGTTGGGTAGCCACAATTGATTATAAGTCTTTGCATGAGAAATCTTGCTACGCCTGGCTGCATCCGTGCTGGAGTGGCTCCAAGCTCTGGAGAACTGGGCAGTGCTGTTGAGATGACGGGGCATGGCTGGATCTGTAGTTTGTGGATTGCCTGCACCACAGGCTTATGGTGTACTGAGGTTTCCAGGTGTGGGCCCACACCTGGAAACTTGCGTAACTCATGTTACGCAAGTTTCACTAGGTCATCCAGGAATGGGAGTGATCTGTTGACCTCAACTCTAGAGTGAACTGGATGAACCCAGACAAGGAATTGAGATATTCTAGTAATGCTTCAGAGCCGTGGGATGGCTGTGAAGATGTCATCAACATATCTGCACCGTGTAATAGGTATAGGTGGGTTCAGGAATATCTGTTCTTCTAATTCTTCCATGGCGATGCCAGCTACTATGGAACTAGCAGGGGTGCCCATAGCAGTGCCGTGTACTTGTTGGTATATGGAATCCTCGAAAGTGAAGATGCTGCTTGACAAGCACAGATTGAGGGTGGTACAGATGTCTGTAGAGAGTGATGTTCTGTTTGGAAGGTTTGTCATTCTCAAGGAGCCTCTTGGTGCAGTGCACGGCCTGCTGGACAGGGATTGACGTGAATCTACATCACTACATCAAATGATGTAGTGATGATGTAGTGACACTACATCAAATGATGCCATAACAGTGTCAGGAATTGAGAGATCTTTAATAAGGTGAATAAATTTGCCACTGTTGTTGACGGTGTGCATGGTATTTCCTACAAGAGGTGAGAGGAGACGTGCGCTATACTTGCGACAGTTCATACGTAGGTGCATTGCAGCAGGACACTATGGGTCTGAGAGGAATGCCTGGCTTATGGATTTTCGGTAATCAAACCGGCAGTTGGCAGCCTGTGGCATGAAGGAGTTGCCGAGTTGAAGCAGAGATTTTCTTTTCTTTAAACCATGCATGGACAAGTTTATTGACGCACGACTCCAGATGTTTTAAGACCTTAATGGGTGGATTTGTCACAGGTTCATATATGCCAGGGTCTAGTAAGAGGGCCAGGGCTTTCTCTCGGTAGGTTGACTGGTCTAATACAACAGTCAGATGTCCTTTGTCAGCAAGAAGTACGACGATGGTGTTGTCCTTTCTTATAGAGGAAAGGGCGGTGTGTTGACGGCTAAGGTTTGAGCAGGTGGGCTGTGAGCTATGGAGGATGGCGGCTGTTCTGAAACTGATTTCATTAGCAGCCTCTTCAGGGAGGTTGGTAATGCATGCCTCTACTCCCATAGTGAGCTGTGTGATTGGTGGTTTCTATGGCAGGACAGCGAACATACCAGTGGTCAAGACGAGCTGCATGGTTTGCTGCTCAGGTTTAGGATGAAGGAAGTCATGTCAGTCGAACGGGTGTTTGCTCTTGAGGTGTTGGCCTCTATCTAAGTTAATAAATTTTCGTTGTTGCCACAAATGATAAGTATCAGATGTGGTTAGCTCAGCGACAGATGGTATGTACAAGGTTGGTAAATGACAGGTAAGATCTTATTACCTCTTGTAGGAAATACCACATTGACGGTGGGCGTGGTATTTGTAGGGGTACTGATTGCATCGTCTTCACTGCTACATACGGCGATGCTCGTGCGTGTTACAGTGGTGGTGGGCAATGAATCATTTCGTGGTGATTTTTGTCAATCCAGTGACGCAAGTTACTCATGTGTAAACTGCCTGGGGTGCGCCTCAAAATTTCACTTAAAAAAATAAGAAGCTCGAGAGCGGTGAACCATGCTCGATAAAACTATTAAGATCCTGTGGTAAATCACCACCAGCACAGGCCTCACCAAGTGACAGAAGTTGGTTTGTGTGCAATGCAATGGGCGTCCTACACTTGGAATTTAGTAAGCTGCTCATGCTGGCCGTGGCAGTCCGATACCTTCAGTTTCAAGATATTCCACCACTACTTGAGTTATGTGCAATGGCGGTGTCGTGCAAGAAAATTTGAGCCAACCTCACCTCTAAAAAGTGACAGTAGTGTTTGTGAATCTGTTCTCGGTACCTCTCTGCAATTACTTATCAAAAACATGGGGGTTTAGCTGTTTATCATTATTCAGAACTATACGAGAACACTGCCTCCACTGCAAGTGTATCTATGATGGAAAGATGGTACCAGATTCTTCGTTCTCTCCAGATGAAATAATGTTTAGAACCTGTTTAGGCTGAAACGGGACATCCGAGAACAACTGCCCCACTTGTCTGCACTCGTGTTCGTGAAATTTTGACGAACTCTGCAGTGGTTTTGGGTTAATGGGATACAAACTGACTTCCTTGCATAGAGTCCACTTGAATTGAGCTTTCTTAACACAGTCCAGTTGGAAATGTTTTTGCCTGTGGATGCAGCAACCAAAAGACCCACTTGATGGTGGGACATAGGGTTCCCTCTTGTTCTGGTTGACTTAGCTGTTGGGTGACCTTGGCCAGCTTTACAATGTGTGGCCAAAGGTTTTAGATCGATTTCTGTTGGATACCTGGAGTTGGCATATCAAGATGCACGTTATATCATATATTTGGCTTCAGCGATACTGTTCAAAAAATATTCATGAAAAACATTTTATGTTAATTTAATTTTGCTGAGCAATGTATTTGCGATTGGTTGGATTATTGGTTATTGGACATCTCGAGACACGACTGAGTGTAAATTCGAATTGGTTTTTAGGAGCATCGAAAATTAAGGCCATATTTACTACCTGTCTGGGTGTTCTGTGGTCGATTTTCTGTTTGCTAGAAGAAAAACCTCAGTGTCCGGGAGGTTTAACCATACAACCCTGAGACCGAAGAACCCTGCCACGTTTTGAAAAAGCCCCATAAAAATTCCTCCCGTCATCTACAGAACCCGAATTCCGGTTTTTTTTTCACCAGGTGGGGAGGACGACGATCACCAACTCATGAGGGCAGCATTGTCAGATGATTGCGCTATTGATTTGATTTTGCTGAGATAGCGTCAATTAGGAAGTGACTTTATTTGCGTCATTTCTGCTTCTCACTTTCGTGACAACTTGGTTTTACTTCATTCTAAAATTTAGTAGGTGCCGCCAAAGATTTTCACATTAAAAAAATATTTTATATTTTTGAAGGGCCAACAAGCCTTGAAACTGCCGTCTGGGTGGTGGTGCCCTCCCAGAATAAGTAACAATAGTCTTCTCTTTTGGTGAAGCGTTTACTTGTTCGAGGTTGTGCAATACACGGCAAGTCGTGAAGGAGGAGCACAATATGAGATAAAATGATGTCCCTACAAACGTTTTTTTCGTTTACGAGTTTTCTATGGTGTATTTACACCAATTATATAAAAAAAAAAAAAAAATATGTATATCTTCTTGCAGTCACATACTGGAAGAAGTGGTGGCCACCAACAACCTCCAAATGCATCGATCATATGTTATGCAAGTGGTATCGCAAAACGTCACACCCAAAAGTTCACTGATCCCATCCGCCTAGTTGCAGGTCTTTCTTTACAGCAGTTTTTGGATTTGGTTTTGTTATGGGGTCTCTGTGGCATTAGATATGTGGTGGTATGCTATTGCCTACCACATGGCCGATTTTGAAAGGGGCCGGCTTTAATAATAGGAAGAGTCATCATGCATCCCACAAGATGCTCTTGAAGAGGAAAGGTGACTACAGCAGGTGCCACTTAGTGCCTCCCATTATTATTATTTTCTTAATCTTCAGTGAGGTGGTGCATTATCCCTCTTCTCTCAATCTCTAGCTAATAATGAACAATATATTAACGATTTTTGAATTTTCTTAAACATATTTTCATGGCGGTTTGTACAGGCTTAGTCCAAATGAATAAATTTTAAATTATAGCCAGATAAAATGTTGAGTATTTACAATATGCTATAACATAGGCAAAAATTGAGCTGACCGTTAGAACTAAGAACGTTCCAACTGTCAAATAAACGCATATCTATAAGTAGTTGAATACTACCTGATATGGTGCAAAAACACTCAACCCTAACTACAATGCACCTCGTTAACAGGGTGATCACTAAGAAAAATCAAATAACTTCATCCAGGAGCACACAGTAACCGCGTTACGCACAGACAGTGGCCATCAGCCAGTGTGTATAGGGTAACTGGTAAAAATGGATTGATTGTACAGTCGAATTTTGTGATTTGGTGAAGGCGAGAGCGTTTTCTTTCTGATTGATGTGTTTCAATCACCAGTTCGTGATTTAAAATTTGTTTGTTTTTAAATCGCGAGTTTCTGATTTAAAAACATCAAGGGAGAAACACCCTACCCGGTAAAAATATTTTAGGGAGATATTTATTTTTTAATGCTAAAATAATGACAGTATACAATTATTTCGCAAACACCACATTATTGACAATAATCAAGAGTTTTAATTATATCCAAATCACAAATTAAAATTTGCAAAAAATCATACAAATTATAATCAAATGTTTACGTATCTTAACAAGAAAATGGGATATTTTTTCCTGGGGATATTTTTTTCGGGATTCTGTGTAGATATACGAAAAAATATTCCATTTTCTTGTTAAGATACGTAAACGTTTGATTATAATTTGTATGATTTTTTTTTTTTTTTTGTTTTCTTCGTAAAAATATTTTCTGGTATAAGGCGATCGAATCCCGGAAAAAATATCCCCTGTAACAATGTTCCATTTTCTTATAATATTTAAGTAGGTAAAAACTCCAGATCAGTGATTGACAGGGGCCACTCACTGTCCTCTTACATTGATATGCCTAGGGTGTTTCTCCTCACTTGACGATGTTTTTAAATCACGAACTCGTTTACCGATTTTAAAACAGCTGAAAAGGGGGAAAACACCCTACCTCAGCTAAGGACCCCCCCCTCGACGACACAAATCTCGCCTTCACTGAATCACAAAAAAATTCGACTACAATCAATTTGCCCCGGTACCATTTTGGCGGTCTGGGTGCACAGTGTTCTTATTGCTCTGATCTAGCGTTTATTAGAGTGATCTTAGTGTTTTCCAATAAGAGACTTCTTATTGACTTGTGCAGTGACTACTGCTGACAGGTTGGCCTCACTTCCACGCAGTCCGGGGTGGCTGACCAGGGGTCGGCTAAGTAGGCCTTGATCGAAGGACTATTGTCAGCCAAAAGTGATTTGTGTAGTGTGGGATTTTCTTGGAATCGAACATTGTGTTTCCATACAAGCCATACAGAAATCAAAAGTACTGTTGCAAAGTGTCTATTTACAATAATCACGCAACCAAAGAATAAGTTGGTTCAGAAGACATTGGACAGTGAGGTGATGGATGTTGCTAGTCCTGGTGGTTCTGGTTCTGCGGACGGTAGGGCTGGGACAGGTACGCCAGGTTCGGCACAAGTAGTGCTCAAACGACTAGTCACTGACCTGGTGGTTTCTATGGATGGAGATTCATCCAGTGACTCAACGGTTGTCGAGTCAGCTCAGAGGACTGCTGCGAAGCGGCTCAGATAGGACTCCGATGAAGACGAAGGAGATCCGCAAGAAAACTTCAAAGATATGAAAGTTGTGCGTCAGAAACTCCATGACTATATGTTCAATGACTCGAATAAAGTCAACAGAGCAGCTATGCATGCCATTCTAGGAATGTGGGATCAGTGGAAGCAAAGACTATCGAAATGTATGCCGAGAACCAGTCGTTAAAGACGATGCTGAAGAATCAGCCCTCTGTTAGCATTGCGCCCACGTGTGCGAAGTCAGAAGAGCATTATTCCAAAGAAGACGGAAGTGCATGCTGTTCTGATAAATTCTGATTCCAAGACTCTGAAAGCAGACTGTTCTTAAGAGTGAACATCCGTCAGATGTTCACTCTTAAGTCAGATGAGAACTATTAAAGATATTGGAGTAGTACTGGAGGTTTCCAGTAAAGAAGACGCTCAAAAGGTACTAAACTGTGAGACTATAAGGGAGAAGGGAATGAAGACCGAGGTCCCCAAGAAGCCTGGAAAACGTCTCATCATCTACGATGCTGATGTTGGAAAAGAAAATTTTCTTTCTGAGCCGTTTGAGTGGGATCTTAGTTCTCACAGTGTGAGTAGACATCTCTTCCAGACGAGTATCATAGGTCGCTGGCGAAAGTCACAAATAAGGACACCAAGAACTGGATCATCGAGGTTCCCAAAGAGTTGCGGAATATCTTGATCGAGAAAGGCAGAGTGTTCCTGCACCGATCGTCTTATAAAGTCCGAGATATATACTTCACAGTGAAGTGTTTCAAATGTCTAGCCTTTGGGCACCAAGCAAAGAACTAACTTCAAGGCTGTGTATGGCCACTGTGCTGGGAAAGGCCACTTTCTTAAGAAGTGCCCAAAAAAGGCTGAGAAGCCTACCTGTGTGAACTACTTGAAGCGCTGTAGTGACTCTGACCATTCTGTTCGTAGTAGGGATTGTCCCATCTACATGAACTACCTTGAGCAGATAAAAAGTAAAGTTGTTTATGGATAGTACTCAATAACAACTGGCTCTTGGGTTCAGCTTTCTTTGTTGGTCAGTGGCTCCTTCCTGCTGCTCGGCAGACAGTGTAGTGCTCTTTTTGATTGTTTGTCTCCTGTACATGGCGGTTGATAAGGTTTGTGCTTCCATAGAATGGTTGTATAAAATGTACAGAACTAAATATGTGAGTTTTATTTATTCCCGCTTGCTAGCGGATGTTAGTTAGCATTGTGTTTCAACTGCTTGTCGTTGCTTGTTTTATACTGACTTTTGTAAAATATGGCGCAATTGACCTTTAAATTGATGTATAATCTAGTTGATTTTAAACTGATTTAGATTTCTGATTGTGGTTTGATCAAAGCAATCTGATCTCTATAAAAATAGTAGCGACCTGCCCCCATGGGGCTAGGGATGGTAAACTTCCCTGCTGAATTTCAGCGCGGAAGGTTAAATAGGTCGATGTAAATAGTAAATCGCGTTGTTGAGCTTACTGCTCCGGAAACTCTCCAGTGAGTGTACATATGATGATGTACAATCAATCCATTTTTACCGGTTACTATGTGTGTGTGTGTATATATATATACACACACACACACACACACACAGGGTGGGGCAAAAGTAGGTATACTATACTGATCGGGTCATGGTATTTTTATTTTTATTTCTTTTTAGTTTACAGGTAATAAGAAGGATTTTTCAATTATGATTTCTTTTATTTTACAGGTATTGAGAACGATGGCAGGGAAAGTGGATTCTGACGCAGTATTGGAAGATTGAAAATGCCGAAAAAGGTGCACAGAGCGTAGCAAGAGGCATTTGACACTGCTCCACCAACACATCTGACAATTTATCGTATCAGAGATAAATTTGATGCAATGGGTTCAGTGGTTAATGAGCCGAAATCTGGACGTCCTCGGATATCTGTGAGAAGGAGAATGAGATGAGAGTTGCCCTGACATTCGTGAATAGTCCGAAAAAGTCCACGCGACGTGTGTCTCAGGAGCTATCCATACCGAGAACGTCCTTGCCACACTTAATGCGGAAATTGAAATTGAAGCCGTACCGTCCAAGGCTCTTACACGGCCTTTTGGAGGACGATTCAGACCGTCAGTTGCAATTCTGTGAGATAATGCATAACCAAATTTCTGACCAACCAGACCTTGATAAGATCATCTGGTCAGATGAAGCCTATTTCAAGTTGTCAGGCCACATGAACAGGCATAATTGTGTGTACTGGGCAGATGAAAATCCTCGTGTGACTATCACAACTGAACTGAACCAGCCAGGCGTCACTGTGTGGGGGTGGACTGTCCAGCGATAGTGTCATGGGGCCGGTTTTTTCGATACAACTGGATGGTAACAATTACCTAAACGTGGAGCAACATGGTGGTGCCACAACTCACAACCAGAGCTGACTTCGCTGAACTCTTCTTTCAACAAGATGGAGCTCCTCCTCATTTTGCTTTGACACGATCGGGTGACGTGGCAGCATTGAATGGCTGCCAAGTTCATCTGACTTGGCACCTATGGACTTCTTTTTTGGAGGCGTAGTAAAGGAGGAGGTTTTTAAGAGGAATCCCCACACAGTGGATGAATTGAAGGAGTTTATCTCTGAAGCATTTATCGACATTGGTGGTAACCAGAATTTGTGTGTCACAGTGTGGAGGACAGGTTCCAGAAATGTTAGAACGGTGATGGAGGACATTTTAAGCACCTACGAGACTAAACATGACCTGATCAGGACTGTATACCTACTTTTGGCCCACCTTGCATATCATATTAGGGTTACCCAGGAACTAACTTAAATGCTTAGAAAGACTTCAGATTGCAGCATCTCGAAACTAGGAACTGTGGAGAGATGTGATTGATGTGTTGAATGGATTGAGTAAGCTGAATGTTAATGGTAATCTTCCACTTGCTGATGGGGCAGGCATAAATTTGGTTGAGGAAGGGTGGTTGCAGGATACATGTGTGGAAGTTTGCATTCAGCAAGTGGGTGGTTGATCGTTGGAATAGGCTCCCATCTGTTGTGGAAATGGATGGGTTGAATAAATTCAAGGAAGAACTAGACAAATTCTTGGAGGGGTGACAGATGGGTGAACTGTAGGTTTTTTGACTGATGCTATATATAGCTATATGCTATAGATTGCTTACTTGCATCATTTGCCATTATTATTATTATATTACTACTACTACTATACTTGGACTAGTTCCGTAGCAGTTCTACGTTAATAAACGTCATAAACGTTAATAAGACGTATTACACATGTATCTAGGTTCCAATTCACATATATAACCCGACTTTCTACATCTCTTCGCAGATCGCTAAATTTCCTACAGTGGATGTTAGTACTATTATCTTGCATATATGTCTTTTGCCAACATGCCCTTCACTACTCCGTAACAACACGAATTCTCTTGCATTTCTGTCTCCAAAATTCAAGTAACTCAGAATTGTACAATATTACGAAGTCGGTTTCTTGAATAAACAAAACTTTTATACCAAGTAATCCACAAAACATGACGTTGAGTGTGGTTGTGGGCAAAGCCCTTCACATTGAGAGTGCTAATACCTACCGTACCAGGTGTGTGGCACGTGAAACAATAAGAATGCAACTAACTGGGAGAAGGCTCCTTGAATTCCCACTCATGTTGCTGTAAAACCGCCATCCCAGAGATGATAAGACCTGAGTTCGAATCCTCAATAATGTGAGGAACTTTTATAGGTTTTTCATCAGTCGCTGAGGTATTCGGTATTAGGGAGGGACAGCAAGACTCTTTTCGTCCAGAAAAGAGGCAAAATTTGTGCCTCTGCTTTGCTCCTTAAATTTGAGACAATAACCAATATAACGCTTGGAACAGGCTTATATCAATAATTGCAGTTATTTTTCCGGATCAAACCGGAAGCTCGTGGACATCAGTGTTTTTAATTTATTACCGTTAAGTATTTAGCTCAGTTCGCAGAGGTATAATGACATCTTAATGGATAATAATCTAGTCTAATCGTCCTCCTAAACCACCCCTCCCCCCATTATTTCAGACATAATGTTCTCATGAACTACACAAAACTTTTACAACTGTTGATTCCAGGGCAATATATCCCTACATAATACATTATTCAGACTGATATGAACTAGGATATCCGTGGCAAATATTTTGCCAAAACTGTTTCAGAGAAGAAGTAAAGATTAATATGGAAGTAATTAAAGCACCTTTCCCTCAGCTCCCTTCGCTTCTGACTAAGGTGTCAGAGGGACGGACTCTGGTAAAAATGCATCATAATTTTTTACATATATGGCTATATCGTCCTTTAAAAAATTATTGCGCAAAAATTATGTGGACCTGGAAACTGTTACGTAAAGTCGTTGTCCATCAGCGAAAACGGCAGCTTTGTTGACAGGCTAATCCTGAGATTTGTTGATTGTGATGACAACAGCTAAGAAATTTTTTTTTTTCTCTTCAAAATAAACGGCAAGTTAGTTTTACTGGGAGCTAAATAAATTCTCGGGATTTCAAAAATTGGTCGGAAATTTTTGGATTGTTTTTGTTTTATTTCTCAATTTTGCTGCTAAAAATAACCATTTCAAAAGGAATGACATTAAAATCAAACTTGTTTAGTCTTTGAGTTTAACGAAACAGGCCTACGCGCTCTGGATTCATTGAGGAATTTATTGCTTAAACACAGAGCGTACAGATAAAGCAGAAATAATGAGCTTTCGGCTATATGGCAGCCTTCGTCAGAATTAAAATACATGAATGGCAGTTGGAATGAAGATGTGCACTGCCAGGTGCGTGAGACGCGAGGTTTAATTGTTTGTTGACGTCTGTGGCTGTGACGCATGATGACGTGGCCAGCGCTTGTCCAATGACAGAACTACTGACTCCGTGATCGGGTTGACTTGGTAACCACTGTTCCTGTTTAAGGATTTATCCGAAGATTTTATATTTAATGATTCCAACCAGGTACGCTTTAGGTAATGGTGGGATCTGTCTGACGAAGGCTACCATATAGCCGAAAGCTCATATATTTCTGCTTTATCTGTACGCTCTGTGTTTAAGCAATAAATTCCTCAATGAATCCAGAGCGCGTAGGCCTGTTTCGTTATGTTCGTACTATTCTTGGCCAACCAGCATACGACATGGTCGTGAGACTACAGAAAGATTTTATCTTCATAGCCCGTAGTAGACAACACCTGAGGTTTGCGCATAGGTGCAAAGCTAACGAGATTATACCGAAAGGGTTTCGCTACAAACAACCGTTTTCTAATGAGCGCATGAGACGTGCCTGTCGGAACTTCGGCCTCAAAACCCTACGTATATGGATCGGCTGCCTCCATCATGACATACAACGTGCTTCAGCGAGCAAGGCAACCCTACTAGCCGACCTTAAGACTCTGATTCCCGATCCCGTTTACACCGATGTGGTCTACACTTTATGTCACCAGGCCATCAGAGAATCAGATCTTTATTGTACCCGACAGAAACGTAAGTTTTGTAATTTGATTAATGAATCCCGTCAATTGCGCAGCCAATGTAATACCCCTCTCACTAATTCCACGGACTTCGTATTGAACCTAAGCAGCAAACAGTTATCTGCGGACCAAGTAAACTTATTGACTCTTGGCATGACGTTTGCCGTTCTTCCTAAGCACCCGCCGATCACCGACATCGCCTTAGGTGTGGAAGCCAGCTTATCACGCCTCCCAGAAGATGTAGCCAACACAATCCGCTTGAAGACTGCAGCAGTTCTACACCGTGCTCGCCCCGTCTCTTCTAACCTCAACCGTACACAGTTCTCTGCCCTCAAGGCATTGAAACAGGATTCGTCCATCGTCATTCTACCGGCAGACAAAGGCCGCCGTACGGTTGTAATGGATCACACTGATTACATGGCGAAAGCGCTACTACTTTTGCGGGATACTACTGTATACAAACCCCTGACCATCAACCCCAACAGAGTTTTAGAACGATGGGAATCAGAGGTGAATATCCTCGTCAACAGTTGGCTGAAACAAGGGAAGATCACACAGTCAACCCGTAATCACCTCCGTGCTTCCGGATGTCAGATCCCACGGTTTTACGGCCTACCGAAAGTGCACAAAGAAGACACACCACTGAGACCAATTGTATCCTGCTGTGGATCACCGACTTACGAGCTGTCTAAATTTGTCTCGAGACTTCTTTCTCCTCTGGTTGGCAAGACCACCCACACCGTTTCCAACAGTGTTGAATTCATAAAGAGGATTCGCACTGTATCCATCTCGCAGAATCAAGTTATGGCATCGTTCGACGTCATATCGCTCTTTACCTCCATCCCTGTGGAACTTGCCATTTCTTGTGCAAAACAACTCTTGGACAATGATAGAACCCTCAACGAAAGAACTGGTCTCACACCCGATGACATTTCCACCGCCCTCAGACTGTGCTTAACAGGGGGTGCGATCATATTTAATGACTCAGTCTACCAGCAGATACATGGCACGGCCATGGGTTCCCCGGTCAGCTCAGTCACAGCAAACATCGTGATGGAGGAGTTAGAGGGACGTGCGTTTGCACACGCACCTGATCACATCGCCTTTTGGTGTCGCTATGTTGACGATGTGTTCGTGGTCATCCCTAGAGACTCAGGTCAGCGACTTCTATCATACCTCAACTCACTATCGCCCTTCATAAAATTCACGATTGAGCTGGAGTCGAACAACTCTTTACCATACTTAGACACACTTGTCCGACGTGAAGGCACATACCTGAGGACTACAGTTTACCGTAAGCCCATGTGTGCTGGCCAGTTTACCAACTTCCGGTCAGCACACGCGCGAGGCCACCTCCTCTCCACGGCCCGAACCTTGCTTACTCGCGCCTGGACACACTCCAGCTCCGCTGATGAAAGACGCAAAGAGGTCACTAGGGTCAAAGTAGACCTTACGAGGTGTGGCTACCCCATTGACGTCCTCGACAGGTGTGATCTACAGACACGTGACATCGTGACGACCAGCTACAACACCAACAGTGACGAGCCATCCACAAGGGCATTCATCCCATACTACCCCAACCTGTCACAACAGATCGGCAGAATCCTGAGAACGCACGGAATAAAGTGCATCCAGCTCCCAGGCAGGAAACTGCGTTCTTTCATTTCCAACGTGAAAACACCTGTCCCCACCCTTCTGCAGAGCGGTTTAGTCTACCGCATCTCTTGCCGTGACTGCACTAGCTGCTACTTCGGAGAGACTGGACGTCGACTCGAGAAACGTCTCTCGGAGCACAAAAGAGCGATCCGTTTAGCGGATATAGAACACTCAGCTATCGCCGAACATGTCTGGACAACCCACCACGACATCGACCCACACCGCGATGTCGTGGTGGTAGACAGATCCCACCATTACCTAAAGCGTACCTGGTTGGAATCATTAAATATAAAATCTTCGGATAAATCCTTAAACAGGAACAGTGGTTACCAAGTCAACCCGATCACAGAGTCAGTAGTTCTGTCATTGGACAAGCGCTGGCCACGTCATCATGCGTCACAGCCACAGACGTCAACAAACAATTAAACCTCGCGTCTCACGCACCTGGCAGTGCACATCTTCATTCCAACTGCCATTCATGTATTTTAATTCTGACGAAGGCTACCATATAGCCGAAAGCTCATATATTTCTGCTTTATCTGTACGCTCTGTGTTTAAGCAATAAATTCCTCAGTCTTTGAGTTATTCAAGTTCAATGAGCGTTCTGGACGGAGGGACATAAGCAAATTATTATATAGATTGTGCATTTGCATTAAAAGTAGGTTGAATTTAAAACAATGAGGTATTGTAAAATGTCTTACTTCGGTATTTATTTCGTAGTCTCAATTTAATCTTAGCTTGAGGCTTATAGCCATAAAATTTTTATTAGTCTGATGTAGACCTTTTTTGCGTTCTTCATATTGTGTAAATAAGAAACAAACTGCGTTGTCAATTTTCACACTTTGGGTACAAGCTCACTGATTAGGTTATCGTTTCTTGTTCACATGGTACTTGTTTCAGTTCTATCACCAGAAGTGCTGTTTTTGGCTTCTATAGGGCCCAAGAAAACGGTAGGAACTCAAGTCGTATTTTTTTTTATTTGCTTGTCCGACTTATTTTATTGATACCCGCACAGATTTGGGGGTTTGGAAATTTTTATTGTGCTGTAAGTTACACTAGCATTTATATATTTTTCTTTTTTCTTCAATTTGTAATTTGCAGAGGTAAAGAATGAGATTTTTTATTAGAGAACACACTCTAGAATTTGTTTCCAGCAGCGCATTATACTAAAGATATAATGGAAGGCATTGCTAAGATGGTGAATCGTAGAGATATTAAACGTTTTATGGATTAAGATGGTGAATCGTAGACATTAAACATTTTATGGATATGTCGAATTTTAGATATCACGTGCTTTGGACAGATTGTAGAACGAAAGATTTTTTACACGTATAACTATATCGCCCTTTAAAAAATTATTGGAGGGTATCCACCTCGTAACGAAATTGTGAAGACACTCTTAGTAGATAACTTTAAGAAATATATTACCATTGATCACTGTACCATAGAACTACCAGATGAGCATATTAAAACTGAGTTAAGGAAATTCGGTACAGTCAAAACAGGTGAAGCGGAAATTTACGGGTCTAAGATTAATTCATGAGGTTGGTGTGGGAAGGCAGTGGTGGAAATAGACATTAAAAAGGCAGCACCTATTCATGTAATAGGACACCGATTAGTACTTAACTGTAGTGGATTACACAGTTTCTGAGATGCAAGAGCAAAGAACACCTGGATGCTCATTGCAGCTAAAGTCAGTGCTACAGTTGTGAGAAGGTACAGCAAATGCAGAAAACTAGACCATGAAGCAAATCTCTGTCCGTCTCGAACATATGCAAAGGCAATGACAGATAAATCAAAACCTGGGGGAAGAAGAGTGCAGGTACAAACAACGATGCAAGATTTAAAGCTTATAAAAGTCTTGCCAAAATACTCTTTCAGATCTAGTAGAAGACATGGATTCCATGTACACTCAAGTCAGACAAGTTTTGACATCAAAAATGGCAGCGAATCAGGAGATTATATGAGACTGGGCTGAAGAAAAAAAATGCTCCCGTTCCGATGGAGGAAAAAAGAGTGCGAGAAACTCTTCAAACCTACTGGCTGACTTTTAAGAAATGATAGATTCTCGGCGAAAAGTAGCAAAGGCAAGACTAATGCAGAACACACAGAAGAGATGGACTTTTCCGGCAGAGTCGCACTATTCCGGCTTAGTCGACTCGAATTGGACGAAGGTACTTTGGAGGGAGGACAGAAACTGGAGTGAGTGAGACACTTGTTGCTCCACTTGGAGGACGACGACCTAGATTCATTTGGTTAAACATTCCTATCATAAGAATTCGATTTACCTAAACCACCAAATTACTATTTTTCTCATTAATAATAACCTATTTTCATACTGTGCAGGGAATACTGCATGCTGAATGCCTCCGAAAATGCTATTCACAGTATCACATATGTGTTCACATGCCAGTTGGCGTGTTTCATTGCAGGAAAACATAGATTAAATCATGGGGCAAAACTATTGGTGAAACTGCAAATTCTGCCTCCACCCTCCCGTGCCTGAACAACAACCTAAAAAGCCGTCTAGGCTACCTTCGGTGGCAGATCTCGCAGTACGCCAGTATAGCCACTGCAAGAATGAACTCGGTGTCTCATGGCCTAAAATTAAAATCAGTCAGTCGATCAAACCTCTGGGCTTAAACTTTTAAAAAATTTCTCCACTTAGCATGGAATTTGAATTCAGACTTTTCCCAATGGATGGCAAATACAATACAATTAAGCTATCATATTCTAGAGGCCCCATTTACTATTTTTTGTTCCATAATAAACATTTTTTACTATTTATCTGGCCACTTATTTTGTCCTGTTAGTGCAATGATTCCGAAGCAGAATTCAAGAATCCTATAATAATGACTATGACCAATCAGGACAAAAAGGAATCCTTTTGTCCTGATTTGCTTGAGGATTCCCCCACATACAATTGGAGATCCCAGAATTTAAGGTTCTCTATTAATCAATAATCCTAAAACATTATTTTCTATCTCACTCGAAATATATATTTTTATACTTTTTCCGTTTAATCTTTGAAATTTATTATTATTATTTATAATTTTAGTTTACATTGCCTCTAGCTAGCTTGTTTCGCAAGTAGGGAACTTCATAACGTTCATGACTTTGAAATTAAATACATCGTCATAACTAAATATATAATTTATCAACATTACTTTAACGATATATGTCAACTGTAATACATATTATTTTCAAATTAAAATGTAGTCACTTTATACAGTTCACCCACCACGGCACTTCTGTACGTCCTGTCTGAGCACATCCTTCCATAGTTTAAAGAATTGTACATTTTAGTGATATTTACTGACTGGGAGATGTTATGTGGGAAAGTCTGTTTATCAGTTAAACTGGAATAACCCCACAACTCTACTCCCGGTTCGGCATGATCCAAACAACGACTTTACGTCAGGCACATCCATCCCATAAATTAGAAACTGTACCAATGTAATGATATTTTTCGTTAACACTGACTGCCTTCAGGGTACTACTTCCAGTTTGCATAAAGGGCTGTTCTAGAGACTGTGAAGAGTTCCTGATGATTCTCTTGAGTCACCGTAGTGTCCAGGCCTGGGATTAGACGCCGTAAGTGGGAAAGAGGTGCCGACGACCAAGCCATATGAGCATACAGCACGACAGGTAATAATGATCATGCTTGTGATCATTAAGTATATTGTGTATATAAGGCTATTGTTAGACCACACTTGGAATACTGTGTTCAAATACGGAGACCGCACCTAAAGAAAGACATTGTTCTTCTTGAAATAGTCCAAAGACGGGTAACTCGCCTGGTGCGATTGGCAAAAGAGCGTCCATATGAGGAAAGACTTCGACTATGTGGGTGGCGGAGCTTGGAAACTTGGCACTTTAGAGGAGACTTGATTGAGGTGTTTAAGACTATGAGAGGCATAAGTGAAATTACGAAATTTTCACGGTTATGATTCTAGAATTAGGGACCATAGTTTCAAGCTGCACCCGCGTGGCGAAGTTTTTTTTTTATGAAAATCCCAAACATGAGAGGTATTATAACCTATAGTACTTAGTACCGTGCATCGGTTGGAAGTTAAGACGAAAGAAATGTGTTGACATTAGACTTGAACTTCTGTAGACTGTAATTTTCAGGAAATACGTAAGAAGGAAGGTTGTTCCAGAAAACGGCAGTAGAATGAATAAACGAGGAAGATGAAAAGTTGGTTCTATGAGTTTGTAGTTGGACAGAAAATGGATGTTGGCTGGTGGCGGCACGTGTTCGAACTGTTTTGAAAGAGAGAGCGGGAATTGTAGAAGCCAATTCAGAAGAGCAGTGCCCACGGAAATATCTGTAGAAGAGGCATGCAGCAGAAACAGTACGTCTATGAGAAAGCGAGTGGAGAGACTCTGTTAGAGATGAATCATTAATTAACCTAACTGCCCTCTTCTGAATCGAATCTAGAAGCCTGAGAGAGGTGTTTTTTTTAGGAGCATTAGCAACTAATGCCATATTGCTCCGGGGATATGCAGTAGTCATTCTCTGACCTTTCCACACCCTCCGTATTCGGTGGTCACGGGCTCTAACCCCGGCCTAATCAAGAAACGTGTGCTACGCACTGCTGGTGCTCCTGCCCACCTGCCTAAGGAGGTACCAGGTGGGTAGAACCCCTGACAGAGGTTTTGGGGGCACCGCCCCAGATATGGGAACAATATTCCATGGTGGGGTGGATTTTCAATTCGTACAGAGTGAACAGCTGTTTGGAAGGAAGGTAACGCTGCGAGCGAAAGAAGAGAAAACTAAGTTTTTTTAGATGCAGAGGAAAAAATATTTGTAATGTGCTTGTGCCAAAAGAGATTAGAAATCAGCGTAATCCCTAAAAGAGATATCTTGCCTAGAAATCGGAGTGTCACCAAAGATAAGCATAGGAGCAGAAGAATCCTTTTTGCGAGATATAAGACAGGTTTGAGTTTTAGAAGGATTGAAATCAACTATTTTTGTTTTTGCTGCACTGGAGAATTATCGGGAGATCGGCATTTAAGGAATTGGCAGCTGATTGAGCAGACAAGTTTCAAAGTGGAATGCATTGTGCTATCATCAGCAAAACTATGAATAGGATTTCCGGTCAATGGAAGAAGGTCATTAATATACAAGAGGAAAAGAGTGGGGGAAAGAACAGAACCTTGGGGGCACCAGCATTAGTGGAGAAGTTAAAAGAAAGAGAGCCGTCTACCATCACCCTCAGTGAGCGATTAGAGAGAAAACTGGATAACCAATGACAAAAAAAACAGTTGGCAAACCGTAAGATGGAAGCTTGTTTAGAAGACCTTTATGCCAATCACGATCGAAAGACTTTACGATGTCAAGAGCAACTGCTTGTGTTTCACCGAACTTTACATTGAATTTGTCCCTAAATGGATAATATGATGGAATCCATACTGGCGATCGTTGATCAGACGGAAGGTTTCTAGATAGTTTAAGAGTTGGCGGTTAATTGATTTTTGCATTACTTTAGAAAGAGTAGAAGTAATTGGATGGGAGGGATTTGTCACCCTTTTTAGGAACTGGCTGGATATGAGCAAAGTTCCAAGCAGAAGGAAAAACACATTTGGAATGAATGTAAAAAGAGGCGGTAATTGTTTTGAGCACAGGTTTTGAGAACAAGTGGAAAAATACCATCAGGACCTGGAGCTTTCTTAGCATCAAGATTCGTCAAAATTCTTCTGACATCCTTTTGGCGGAACACCACAGGAGGCATTGAATGGGGCGTGTTGGGAATGGTGGGAGGTGTTTTACCAAGATCATTAATGCATGAGTTGAAAGAAAAATAGGATGCGAGCAGGTCAGCTTTATCCTTGGCTGAAGTAACAATAGAACCATCTTGTTTTGACAGAGGTGGGAGCAGAGATGAGCAAAAGTTGCGGTCGATAGCTCTGGCAAGAGACCAGAGCTTGGCTACCATTAGGGTAAGAAGCAAGTTTTCTACTCTAAGCGTGTTCAAAATCTAGTTTGGATTGATTAATAACTGCTTTACAATTGTTGTGAGCTCTGGTGTAGGCAGAAAATGAAACTGAAGAATTGGAGACAAGCCAATTACGATATGCAACCTTCTTTTCTTGAACAACCTTAGCACATTTATTGGAAAATCAAGGTTTAGATAAATGACGAGATTTTAAGGTGGAATGTGGAATAAAGGATTTCATTTCTACAAGAATAATTTCACCGACACGATCTGAGAAAATGTTGACATCAGAAGTTTTGAAACAGTAATCTGACCAAGGAAAAGAAGAAAAGGAATCTCACAGGTCATCCCATTTTGTATTCTTGTAATGCCAAGCAACACGAGGTTGGAAATGGCCATGAGATAAAGGCTCCAATAGAGAAGCGACAATCACCAACTTGTGATCTGAGGTGCCTAAAGGACCACTCACTTCAACCTTGGAAGGGTTGTTTGTGAGAAAATGATCAAGCGTGTTGGCTGCATGGTTAGGATTGTCCGGTATTCTGGTAGGTAAATGAATAATTTGTGCGAGGTCGTTAGTAATTGCAAAAGCCTCACCATCTCGACCAGCTGGAGTTATGAACATTAAAGTGGCCTGATACTAACAAACACACGCATACTTTTATCAGGCCCGTTTCGCAGAGATTCCGAGCCATACAGATGAACTAGGTGGAGGTGGGCTTATGACTGGGAGTCACCCTGACACACACACACACACACCCCCACTGAATATTGCTTGGGATATGTGTATAAAATTGTGCACCATTCCTTGCCTCAAAAGAACCCTTTAAAAAGTTGTTGGCTTATATAGTAAGTTGGGGAAATATGGTACAGTGGGTAATATGCCACATATGCTGCACTTAATAAAAAACCCAAGTATAGATGGCGATACTGTCCACATGGTAACATCCACGGACGTGGCGCTAACCATTTTGAGGACGGAAAGTTCTCAAAATAGAAAGTCCTCAAAAAAAGTCTGATGACGGAAAGCGATTTTGACTGATTTTCACCAGAATTACAAGGTATTTATGTCTATGATAGCTACAACTTTCTAAGGTACAGGAAATGTAGAAGTGAAAGGAGAAGTAAAAAATTTGTGTAAATAAAGTGAATAGGTGGGTTAAAGTATCAGGCCAGATATGTATGTTCATGGCATCAATAGGCTGCCATGTTTAAAATGACGTAGCTTAAGCAGGATTTTTAAAAATGGGTGTAATTTTGGGTTATACGCCTCGCAATCAAGGGGTAATGTGTCGTGTGTGGCATATTACCCAGAATGATTTTATGTTTTTAAATTTTAATTTCATTATAATTTAAGTACATTTCTTATTACTTTGTTAGTACCTATATTTTGTTATTATAGACTAGATGCCTCGAACATATGTTAAGAATTTATGAGCAACTTGGACTGAAGAGGACCTACAAAAGGCTGTTAACGAAGTCAAGAAAAAAACTACATCTGTTTCGATCAATTGCACAAACCTATGGAGTTCCTGTTTGTACTTTAATGAGGAGAATAAAAGATGGGACCTTCCACAAGATACGACTGGACGCAAGATTTATTTAGGAGAGGAAAATGAAAAGGAACTGGTTGACTACATTCAGAGATTGGAAAAAAATGGTTTTGCATTAACCCAACATGACATTAGACACCTCGCGTATATATTTGTCATCAAGAATAACATTCCGCATCATTTTAGTGTTGAAAAAGAAGCTGGATATGATTGGTTTCAATTATTCATTAAGAGATATAGGGAACTAGCAATTCGGAAAGCACAAGGTTTCTTTAACCCTAGCTAGGGTTAAAGGAATGTGACGCTTATTTCGACATCCCGCAGAGTGTTTGTGTTGAAAACGATTTAGTTGATAAACCGAAACGAATTAGCAATATGGATAAATTGGGACTACAATTGAACATTAACCCAGGCAAGGTATTTGCCAGTAAGGCAGCAAAGTCTGTTGGCTGCGTGGCAAGTGCTGAAAGAGGAGAAACTATTTCAGTGATAGTCTGCGTAGCCGGGTGGGAAGGAGCAGCAGTGCGTAGCACACGCTTCTTGATTAGACTGGGGTTCGAGCCCGTCACCACCAAATACGAAGAGGTCAGGGAATGACCACCGCATATTCCCGGAGTTGGCCTTAGTTGGTAATGCTCCTAAAAAAAAAAAAAACCAAATAGCCTGCGTGAATGGAGAAGGAAATTTCTTACCACCATACTGAATTTTTAAAGGAAAAAACAAAAAGGAGTTTCAGGTTGGTCTGCCACCAGGTAGTCAAGTAGTTATGAATCAAAAGTCAACTTATGTGATAACAGAAATTTTCAAGAAATGGCTGCAGGATCATTTTATCCCACGAAAGGAACCAGGCAAGCATTTACTTATTTTAGATGGACATAATTCGCACTGCTCAGATGTTGAACTGTTGGATTTTTTTGCCCAAAATGACATCATACTCTTATGTCTCCCGAGTCATACTACTCATTGGCTGCAGCCTTTGGATCGACCATTTTTCAAGCCATTGAAAACGTATTGGGAGCAAGCCTGTCGGACATGAGTGCATAATCATCCAAATCGAAAAATCACCAGACTTCAATTTCCAGAGCTACTAAACACAGCTTGGTGTAAAGCAGCAACAGTCAACAATGGAGTATCTGGATTTCAAGCTTGTGGAATCATTTCTTGGAACACAAAAATAATTCCAGACCATGCATTCATGTTGGATGAAACTTCCACAGTCCAAGAAGAACCTGGAAACAACAATAACCTGGAAAGACCTGAGCTTACTGCTGCTGGGACAAGCCTTGTTAATAACACCCCTTCTGCCCCCAAATTGTTTGAAAACATTGCGCCAATATCTGTTGTTGTGGGACCCAGTGGTTTTGTTAACAAACGCAAGCGGCACGCACAAGTTCTTACATCATCTTAAACTATTGCACAAATGCGTGGTAATAAAGAAATAAAGGCAAGAAAAGTTGCTGAAATTCAACATCGCAAAAACCAAAGGAAAAGGATGAACTTTTCAAAAAGGAAGAAAAAGCAAGCTGCCCACAAACCATCTAGTTCATCAGAGAGTGAAGATGATTCTCCTCCCTCTGATGATAATGAATCGGAATTGGATGACTCAGATTCATTTTGTGCAAAATGCCATAGGTCTTACACTGATGAAAAAGAACTGAAATGTGACTGGATCCAATGTGGGCAGTGTCTGCGTTGGATTCATGAGATATGCACGCCATCTGATCGTTTTTTTGTGAAGATTGTGCAGAGGACAATTCATAAAAATTACTTACATTTACTTACCATTACTCATTACGTACCTTCACAATTAGGCATAGTTAGTTGTTAGTTACCCTTTTAAGAACAATGCCTACTGGTATGGCACTAGCCATAAACATTTTTACGTGGCACTATTACCCCAACAGTGGGGTAATATGGCACTAGCCATATTACCCCACTGTTGGGGGAATATGGCATTTTGACACTTTTTAATTTCATACTCTTTTGCGATTGCATTTGCTTTGTATTTGGCTTGTGGTATTGTAATTAAAGGTTATAAAAATACTTTCATGACTTTGTTTTTTTCATACATTTATATGGCCGCTGTACAGTTATAATGTAAACTTAAGTTGCCTTATTTCCCTAACTTACCCAATGTTCTCAGAAAGAGTCTCTTATTAGTAACTCTTCGAAATGATTTCTTATCAGAGAACGGGAGAACAGATTTCGATTGATTAGTTATTAATAAGAGAAACTCCTTCTTTTTTTTTTTTAACTCTTGTTTTTAGTGTTCAGCCCGTGAATGCACACTTGTACAGATATAACACACTGGAACAACATGGATTAAGAAGTTGATGCGGTGTAAAACAAACAAAAAAACGTTTAAATTAAGACTGCTTCTCCCGAAACTGCTCACACTCAAGAAACACCAACCTTCCAGTGCCACCTTTTTACGTTATCTGTCAAAGGACAAACCAGGCAACGTATCGATCGTATCGAGCTTTCTCCCTTCCAAAAGTAGGTCACGATGGCGCCCGCCAAAGGTGATCATTCGTGCACTATAAGCAAATGTGTTTCTTATCTTACTTCAGAACTATAATTATGCAATAGAAAATGAGTTTTAGAATTTAATTTAAATAAAAAAATGTTCCAGTTATACTTCTGTAGTTGACAATGTTTTCACGGTTCAGGATTCTCAGGGAGTAAAAGTAAAATCATACGTAATCGGCATAAGACATTAATTTTACTTTTTTTCATTACAATCACCTCCAATCAATGACCATATTATAATTACTCATCCTATCTGCAAATCCTTGCGGTTTTGTGCTTAAATGTCTTGATTGAAATATTCCCCGTTCTCTGCACTCATGGCACACAAATTTGGCGTGGAAAATGATCACATGAGAGATAATAGTTCAGATATTGTAACTTTAGGAACATTTTGTACCCAAACTTCCGTACTGTCCGATCAAATTTTCAAATCAGCTCTAGTGGTTTTTGCTCTTTTTCTTACTATGCACCCCAAGCCAGATATTCGTTTCGACAACAGTATTACTGGCATAATACTACTAAAGGCAGGCAGTGACAATCTTTCACCATTTGGGAAGGGGTGATGAAAATATTTAAAGAGTTTAAAAAAATCGGAAATCGTGTTGTTGGTGGAAAATAAATTTTCATAAATTTTTTCTTTTCATGTCTTAAAAAATGAGGTGTGTGACCTATTGAAGGGTGCTGGATATTCAAGAAAATACATTATTACCTCTGTAAGATCGCTGTATGCTTTTTTCTGAGCGCGCATTTGCTTTACCAACATCTTGGACACCATCTTATCAATATTTTCTTCGTCTTGGAAAGTAGGGCTGAAGCAGCAATATCGCAAAATTGATTTTTTTTTTTAATCAATATGTGTAACTTCGGTGTGAAAATGTTATCTTTAACAGGTACAGTATACACTAATACCAAGAACTTATTAATTAAAATTTCTTATTCATTCCGCAGCGCGAAGCTAATAATTTTGATATTGTTTAATTTAATTAATAACGAAGATGGCGTATTAATTGAACGTTGTTATTTCGAAGGATATTTTTGTAGTGTGGAATACGATGATGGACTGCACCTACTGTTCAATCCAAAGGATTTTTTTTAATAGCTCTGTTCAAAGCAACCAATTCGTTATTGACAACAATAGACAAATAGCCATTGGGTCAATTCAAGAAATTGAAGAGATCCTAAAATTTCTTATTTGAGTTTTCTTGTATCAGTTTCGCAGTAATTCGTGAATCTATCAGCTGAAAATCCACAACAAAAACGAAATGAAGAAAACAGTGACTTGGACAGAGTCCGTAGTTTGCACTTCGACAAGTTTCTTTTGAGAGCTTGAATTGGCGATTTGCTTCATATTTCGTACACGATTTTCCACAGTGGGAACTACAGGAATTGGGAGCTCACTACAACACTGAGGTTAGGGGCTCTAGTTTCCTTCATTACCTTTTTTTTTTCTTCTTCTTTTTTCAGGAAACAACCGTAACTACTGTGTGTCAAAGCTTAAGTTCTGCCTCTAGCCCCATCGGACAAAGGTCGTCACATTAAGCATTGGTCGTATGTTGTCATCACCAAGATCGATCGTGAAAGAGACGTAAGAATGTCACGTTCCCAGTTAGTTATCCTAAGGGGATGTTTACCTCTGTTAGCATAGATTCAATATGTTTCTCCGTTGTCTCTAAATTAAGCATGCTAATGATGCCGAACATTTGCAAATCACTGTATGTGCAAAGCCTACCAAAGTCAAGTAACAAAGCTTCAGAACAGAATCGGAAATCGAGCTTAGTATTAGTAACGACAAATGATGCAAGAAAGCATCAGCGAAAAAAAAAAAAAAAAAAAACAACTTCCGAAATCACTAGTCCATCCCCTCCAATAGTTCATCTAGTTCTTTCTTAAATTTATTCAAACTACCCACTTCTACAACACCAGAAGGAAACTTGTTCCAACCAATAACCACCCACTGGCTGAAAGCAAACTTCCGCCCATCTATCCTGCAGCCATTCTTCCTCAACTTGAATTTATGTCCCTTCATGTGTGTAGTCTGTACAAGAGGCAGATGACATCCCATCAGCATTGAGCTTGCTCAATCCATTCAAAAAACTAGAAAAGAATATTGTGAGAAAAATACTGCAATCTCAGAGCTATGGGCTTTGTCTATATTAGATCCAAGGAATTAGGACTATATACCCACCTCCGCCTCCCACAATGCACTTATCAACTGAGAGGTTTATTTAAAAAATAATGAAAGCAAACGCTGTTTACCCTCTTATCACTAGGAAGTATATAAACTACTTCAATAAGGCAAGTTTGCATTTAATATTGGTCGCTACAAATTGTAATTCATTGGTTGTCAAACTTTGCCATTTGTATTTAAAAATACTGTACCTTAGTCATCATCTCTGAAGGGTAATTTCAATTGATTTGAGTTCTACTCTGACGAATCCTCTTTACAAGCAAGGCTGTTCTGTACTACTGCGACATCTTGAATGAGAATCGCTGAAATAAGGTAAGACAGTCCTACAACATGTACTGCCGCTTGATAATTTTCACTGATATGCAGGATCGTGTGATGAGGGGGGTGTGTAGTTAATTTTTTCCAACGCTGAAACTTATTTTTATGGACAGTATAGAAAAAATTGACTGACAACTAAACTTTTTTACAGATATAGCAAGACTGATTAAAGAGACATAAATGAGAAAAATCGGTGAAGCTGAGTTTTTTTTTCGTATATTCCTAGTACGAAGGAAGATACGAAAAATACCGATCATGTCCGATCCTGCTCTGCCTAAAAATCAGATGTTAGAATGTGCACAAAGTTGCGCATTTTTATAATTTTTGTTTCATAATTTTGATTTTTATCCACTAAAAGAAAGTTTCGAATTCTTTCAAAAATGAGTCAAATTCAGAATATACAAGATACAAATATATATTATTTAAACACCTGAAAATTACTTAGTAGTATTATTAATAATAAATATCTTTATTAATAATATCTTAACTTCCTTCCTTATAATATCTTATTTTATTAATAATATCAGTAATATTTTATTAGTAATATATTATCTTCGTATTTGTTCTTATTAATGACACTAATGCCTTCTTTCACTCGTATTGGTTGGTGGTTCGATGTATTTTGGAGTTCTTAAATCATTGATACCGAGTATGTTGGATCATCGATTTTCCTTCTGATGTGAGAATACATTTCAGTTATTTTTTAAAATTCATTTGGAAAATAGTGTCAGCATCGAAGCGTTACGTAAATCTTTATAACGTTCGCTTATTCAGTTATTGGCATAAAGTTACCTTGTAAAAATTATACCACATAAATATGCAATTAAATAAATAAATACGTTTATTTTATTGAGTAAAATAAAAAAAAGTAAAAAATAATTAAATATATACGTAAATAAAAAAAAACCCAAAAAAAAAAAACAATATTTCAAAAAATAATTCTGAATTAAGATCATGATTGAGTTAGTTTTGTTTTAATGTCTTACCGTTAGTCTAGTCTCGAAATACATCATTTTCTTAAAATCTTTTATATCCTATTTTTGGCACATTTATTCGTTATTAAAGAAATAATAAATATTTTTGGCACCATATCACAAACTATCCACCTGCTTACTCAGCAGTGAAGGAACAAATGGTTTTTACAACTTTGTTCTCATTTGCCAAATAAGACTGATGCAATTTTAATCTGCAGTTAACTCATGAGTATGCCTTTGGATAAATCCAATGTTTTTCTATTGCAGATGTTTTGAAAGGTAAAAGTGAGATTGTAAAAAGTCATAATTGCATATTTTTAATAAATAAAGATAATTATAAGTCGTATAGCAGGTAATGTAATATTTATTTGATGGGAATACGTTCCTCCCCCCTCCAACTCCCTTTCTAGCTATACAGCATGTTTCGTGAGGGTGATGCAATGAATTACGAAGAAGAGACTCATTTAACCGGAAACATTCAAGTATTTAACCACGAAACTTCCTGTTTACCACGTACCTTACTTAGTAGCGTAGCCCTAGTTACATGTACTTGGTACTAGTGCCTGTTTTTCTGTGCATTACAGCTGTGGGCGGTTTTTTGATTCTCAGGTTAAATGCTATTGTTTTTGTTTATTGACCTGATAACTATCTGCGTGAGTGAAAGATGTTTAACCTTCCCATGAGAGGAGTATTTCACAATCGCATTGACACAGTTCAATGCTAAGGCGCAACTGATAATATCAGATAAACAGGAATTTTGCCAGCAGGGATAAAGAGGTGATTATCCCGTTGTATAAGGGGATGGTTAAGCTGCATGTTGAGTAATGCATACAGGTCTGGAAGCTACATTTGTGGAAGAATGTGGATCTCTTGGAACGGGTGTAAAGAAGAGAGACGGGATTAGTTGGGGACACGGGAGGGTATTCCTACCACGGGAGATTTCAGTTATGCAAATTACACTGTTTGGATACTGGGCACCTGTGAGGAGATCCGAAAGCGTTTTAAGGCTTTAAATAGATTGAATGAACTAAATGCTGATGGCATCCTTACTCTTTCTCATAAACGCACATAAGGGGACATATTTAAACTGGAAAACGATGGTTGAAGGAAATTTTCTTTCAGCAAGAGGGTAATTGATTGTTGGAAGAAACGTTCATCCGATTTTGTGCAAGTGGGTAGTTTGAATCAATGGAAGAAATAAACAAATCATTATAGAGGATAGAGAAATGAAGTGGGGTAGTTTCTAAATTTTATTTTTTGTTGATGCTATTTAAGCTTGCTTCCATGTATCATTTGCCACTTCTAATACTAAACAGTAAAAATAATCGCCGAGGAGACGCCTATTAAGCCGACACCCCCTTTGGAAGTGAAAAAAAAAAAAAAATTCGTGAAAACTTTCGAAACGTAGGAGAGAATCAGGAAGAAATGAGAAGAGCAGCAGCGATTATCAGGAGAGTAGATAAGCAGAACCAGGAAGGACCCACAGACCAATACGAACTACTGTAAACATAGAGTAAGAATCTACAATAGTACAAATCAGAGAAAATTCAAGGACAGATATTTATCAAGGCTTTTTATTATAGCAAAGCAGCGTGATGACTGTGAATCTCTGTATATTGTTCTGATCGAGTGATGCAACAAAACACACTCGTCCAAGGAAATTATACCCTTCACCTACTTAAAAAATGCTTACTAAAGTCCAATTTCATCTCCAGTTATTGTTTTGAGTCTTTTTTAGGGAATGATGTGCCGCTTGCATTATAAAAATTTAAAGGAAAACGCACTGATTTGAATGCTAATATTTGCCTTTTTGTTACATCTTTTTACACGTTACATCTAGGAAGTCGCGCAACTTGCTGTATGGATATGAACTGTTTACACTTATATACAACTGCCGATACAATGTAATCATTCGAGGAAATTTTCAAGTTTCAGTTTGTGTACATTATTTCTACTGAAATCGCATAAAAGGAAACGTAAAATTTAATTTTAAACAGAACATTATTATATATAAATATTTTCAAGTCGTAGTTCATAAAAACAAGCATATTTATTCACAGTCCAGCAAATATATTTAGGTGGTATCAGAACACGAATATGATGGAAAGAAAATTTTATAAAAATGCTTATATTCTAAACAAAATGGAACACACAGTTGATTTCAAATTGAACACGAATAATGCGATTCTTTTAAACTGAAAGTTGAATGTCTTAGCTTGAATGACTATACATAACTATAGTTATGTATAGTTATTATATTGTCGCTTTTTTAAGAAATCGGAAATTTTCTAACCGAAGGTCCAGTATTGTATAGTCATCTTTTCGTTTTTTTTGCACGCCTTAAATTTCATTTTGATTTAGCTTCGTATTTTGAATAATTTTATTTCTTAAATTTTGTCTTTTGAATAATTTTATTCCACAAAATGATTGTAAAACCATTCTAAAAAAAGATTCAAATCATTAAATTCTCGTTTAGAAGGGAGCTTCATTTTCCAGAAATAAAATACATGCATAAAAAGAACGATGCAAGAAAGCACTTGTACAGTAACAACAAAAAAACCTTCTCACCACCTACCACCCCTCCAATAGTTTGTCCAGTTCTTCCTTGAATTTATTCAAACTGCCCACTTTCACAACAATGGATGGAAGTTTGTTCCAACAATAAACGACCTGCTGACCGAAGGCAAAATTCCTCACATTATCCTACAACCCTCCATCCTCAATTTAAATTTATACCCCCTCACGTGTATGGTTTGAGCAAGAGGAAGAACGCCATCAGCAATTGAGGTTGCTCAGTTCATAATCAAAGCCTTAAAAACTTTAATCAGATCAGCTCGCAGGTGCCTAGTCTCCACGCTCTACAATTTGCAGAACTGAAGCCAGTCTTGGTAAGACCACCCTTTCGTTCCCTTCACCAATCTTGTTGTTGTTCTCTGTTTCTCGGTCCAGTGGATGAGACTTCCAGACTTATATGCGGTAAGATGTAGACTCACCATTGCTTTGTAACAAATGGATAATCACTTCCTTATCCTTGCTGGCAAAATTCCTGTATATCATTGACAAGACCCCATGACCTGCTCTGGCAGCCTGTCTGCACTGCTCAATGAACTTCATATCTGTCTGCACAATTACCCTAGATCTTTTTCATTTGCAGCGTGTTACTACACAGCTGGTATATTAATCTGGGATTACTGCTGTCCACAAGACATTCCTTGCATTTGTCAATGATAAACTTTAATTTCCATTTCTCAGCCTATCTGCTAATTTTTTTTTAGATCTTGCTGCAGAAGTATACTCTGATTATTGTCATTAACCACCATGTAAACCTTCGTATCATCAGCAAACTTATACATTAAGCCCAATATCATCAATAAATAGAGAACACAACAATGAGTTCGGTACTGAAACCTGGAGGTATTCCTCTAATAACATAAGTCCACGAAGAGCAGTGCCCATTAATAACCACTTTCTGTCTTCTTCCACTCAACCATCCCGTTATCCATAGCAGTAACTTTCCCTTAATGCTATTCTAATTCAATTTGTACTGCAGCCTTTTACGTGCAACAGTATCAAAAGCTTTTCTAAAATTTAAATATGTATGATGTCAAAATTATTTGCATCCAGTTCCTCGTGCATCATGGTGTCCAATCAGATTGGTCAGATAAGATGGCTTCTCAACAAAAAATACATGGTGTGACAGCAGTTATGTCTATATGGTCCTGCATTACTTCTTTAATCAGTCATTTCATTATTTTCCCTAGAAGAGTGGTCAAGCTAACAGGTCTGTGATTATTCACACCACCCTTTGTGAATTGGGGACACTGAAATTTTACTATAAATCTATATCCAATCCACGCTTGCTTTTAGCACACTAAGCGAAACATAAACGTGAGAAATTTCCGTTTAATTCTCGAAAAATCTAATTGAATTTATAAATTCAATTAGATTTTTACCAATCGTGTATTTGGTAAAGTCGCCATATCTAGAAAAGACAATGCTTGAAAATAAATAAATGTTCTGTTTATACATCGGGACGATCAGTGTCCGAGGAATTCAAAAGATGGAGACAAGGACATTGTATTAATAGTCACGTTGGCTTCAGACACAAATCACACAATCTGGTATATCGCTTCTATTCTAAGCCTTTCGTATACAGTTTGCTTTGAAATTGTAGTTCCGCACGTTGCTTAATGCCCTTAGGGTATTTAGTGTCCATCTTGTGTATTTTAACACTTCGTCTACCTTGAACTTACTTCGGGACATTTATTTTGTTTTCTAATGCTGCTGCTATAACATCACCAATCCTTGACGCATTTCAGGCCCATAGCCACCTCAGCAAGCAATGTCCTGCCATTTTTGCCATAGCCCTTCACTGTTCTTCGAATTCTACACTGGTGTGCAAAACTTAAGGACCAGTCAGGTTTTCACCTGTAGCTTCTCATAGGAGTGGCCTGGATATGGGAAAAGCATACCAAAGGAACCTCGTGAGGTACAGAAATGATGAAGGAAACAACACCAACACAACAACGGAAACAAAACGGTACAGAGGGACTTTATTCAAAAATGGCAACATAGCACTGGCTGCCATGAAACAGATGCATCACTGCCAAAGATGGGACAAAGGGAAGAGGTGGTCCACAGTAGAGAGATATGGCCACCCCTAATGTCGATGCAGGCTTTGCACTGCCAGTCCATACTTAGAACAATGTTGTTGATAAGTTCTTGCGGTAACATCGTCCATTCCTCTGTCAACGCCATCTTCAGCTGGTGAACAGTTTCTGGTGGGTGTGGGCGTGCCGCTTGGCGTCGCCCCAGAGCGTCCCATATGTGTTCGATGGAATTTAGACCGATGGAACGGGCAGGCCAATCCATACGAACAATGTCCTCACTTTCCAACAGCTGCAGTGCGATAGGATGTGGCGTTATCATCCATAAACACGAACTTGGGGCCAATGGCACCTCGGAACAGACGCACATGGGGAAGGATTACTTCAGTACAGTACCGTGCATCGGTTACAGTACCCCTTTCCAGTGTCTGGAGTTATGCATATCTATCCAAGATAACGCCTCCCCAGACGAGAACACCTCGACCGCCATATTGATCCCTTTCAGTGATGTTTGCGGGGTGATACCATGTGCCAACCTCTCGCCAGATTAGCTGACATTCAGAATCGCTGCTGAGACTGATCTACTCTCATCAGTAAAGAGTACTTTACCCCATTGCACTGCTGTCCAGTCCTTGTGTTCGATGCATCACTGTAAACGGTGTCTCCGATGGGCAGGTGTTAAAGGGACACTGCGTACTGGCCTTTGTGCAAGCAGTCCTCCTTTGTGGAGTCGCCTGGCCACAGTAAACCGCAATATCCTGCGTCCTGTGCAGCTGGTTTGCAATGGCTCCCGCTTTTATCTGTTTATGTGAACCCTCGCATCACGATTCAAATTTTTGCGTGTGCACCAGCTTTCTACTAAACGGCCACAGTTATGCAAATCGCCACAGGCTGTTTCGTTTGATTTTGTGGTTGTAACCTTTAGAAATATTGTTGGTCCTTAAGTTTTGTACACCAATGTATAAACATCCTTCAAATATAGCGTCGTACAGAAAGGGGAAACGTGTTCGGAACTTCTATATATAAGGCGTGTGCGGCATGATATGGTATGTCTTTATTTGCTAGTAGTCTTTGATCGGTATGCCTGTTTGCTGAACAAAAAAAAAAAAAAAAAAAAGTTTTCGGGAGGGAAAACCATGATATATAATAAGTATATTTAAATTTTGATGTTTCCAATACTTTTATTCGATCTTAGAATTTACAAATATTTCACAATAACTCATATCAGTACAAAATTGCACAATAACACGTTAGAAGATTAAAATGTATTTGAACGCAGAAAGAACACGAAAACTTCATTATACGATAGGGGCAGCCTTGGATGGATCATGGTCTGCTGTAGTATTCTTGGTGTTGGCATAGGAACCAGGAGGTGGACTTATTATTTAACGTTACAACACATGACCATAACTCCCACCAGATAAAACACTGATTTCGCTAATCGACCTTCGTATTATCTTGTGTTTGTATTTACCTTGAAGAGAAACCGGCTGGCCATACTTTTCTGTTATGATGCTGATCAAAGGCCATAACGATAACTCTTTCCTCCGTCAAGGCTTAAACAGCTACATACTCGAAAATGCACTTTGTACAAGTTTCAATTAAGGAATTTACTTATCGGACTCCACTAACATAATGTACTTTGATCACTGACTTTAATGGTCTGCAATCATCCTGTTTCTATTGTTATTGATATGGGGTGATTCGAATAGATTTTAGAGACTAGAAGGTAGCCAGAACAACTCTTAATTGGATACGAGCACAATCGAAGCGATCTAAGTTGAGTTATGGAGTCTGGACGTTTATTTATTTATTTTTTAGAGCTAAGGCGCACCAACGGATTCATGTGACCTATCATGTGTATCTGAGTACTGTATTGGCATCATTATGTTCTAGAAAATGGAATAAATCTCCGCTTAACGTTATAAATGCTGTGTGAAAGCCCAACATACTACAAAAATCCGTTAAGGAAATAATTTCCTCATAAGAAATAACGGAAAAGGTAGAGATTTTGCAAGACCAGTCCTAAATTTTAATAATATGTTGTTTATGTTATATTTGGGAGATATCAGTTGGCAAACATAAATGAATAAATTACATTAAAAAGTGTTTTTTTTCCCCGAAACCTCAAACACGAAAGGTACTTAGTACCTATAGTACTTAGTACCGTGCATGGGTTGTAGGTTGAGAAGACAGAAGATACTTGACAGACTTGAATTTTTATTATTTTTAGAAACCACGCGGGTGGAAGGTTATTCCAGAAAACAGAAGATGAAGGGATAAATGACGAAGAAGAAAAGTTGGATCTCTGAGATTAGAGTTGGACAGCAAAATGATACTGACTGGTTGTGGCATGTTAGGAGTGGTTTTAAGCAAGATGGGAATAACGGAAGTCCACTCAGAAGAATAGTGCCCGTGGGATAGGCATGCAGCAGAAACAGAACATCTATGAGAAAGAGATTGGACGGACTTCGTAAAAGATGGATCATTAAGTAACCTGAATTGCTCTCTTTGAATAGTCTAGAAGCCTGAGAGAGAGAGGTTTTGGTTGCTCTGTCCAAAGTGTGGGAGAAATATTCCATAGTAGGGCGGATTTTGGATATGTAGAGAGTGAGAAGTTGTTTAGAACAAAAGTAACGTCGAGAGCGAAAGAGAAAACCCAAGTTTTTTTTAGATGCAGAGGAAAAAATATTCGTGATCTGCTTCTGCCAAGCCAGATTATATGTCAAGGTAATCTCTAATAGAGATATGTGACCTTGTCTAGAAGCTGAGTGTCGTCGAAGATAAGCATAGCACGGTTCTGCATATAAGACAGGATTGAAATGAATTAAGTGATCTATGCTCCATTAGGGAATTACCTGAAGATCAGCATTTGATGGGTATTACCTGAAGATCAGGAATTGGTGGTGAATATTCGAGGTGAAGCTGCATGCACATAGCAAGGTTTCTCAAACTGGAAAGTGAAATGCAATGTGCAATCACAAGCAAAACTATCGATAATTTCCGGTCAGTGTAAGAAGGTAATTAATTTTCGAGGAAAATAGGGCGAGAAAGAACAATCTTGGGGAACACCAGCATTTGTGGAAAAGTCAGAAGACAGAAAGCCATCTACCATCACTCGCAGCGAACAGTCAGAGAGAAAACTGGACACCCGAAATAGCAGTCTATAAGATGGAAGCTTGTTTAGCCTTTATTCTAAACACGATCAAAAGCCTTAGAAGTGTTGAGCAACTTTTTTGAGTTTCACCAAACTTTTCCATTGAATTTGTCCATAGATGGATTCCATAAGCCAGTATATCTTGAGTGGATCGAACCTGACGGAATCCATACTGACAATAATTGATCAGATGGAAGGTTTCAAGACAGTTTATGGATTTCTCCGTTACTTTGGAAAGAGTAGAAGTAAGTGCAATGGAACGATAATTGGATGGGGGGGGATTTATCACCCCTCTTTAGGAACTTGCTGGATATGAGAAAATTTCGAAGCAGAAGGAAAAACATTGGAATAAGAAAGGGAAAGAAAGTAGCAAAGAACAAGCTCAGGATCACAGGTATTGAGAACAAGAGGAGAAATATCACCAGGACCTGGAGCTTGCTTGGCTCAAGTTTGTTCAAAATTCTGTTGACATCCTTTTGACTGAGCACCACAGGAAGCATTGAGTGGAGCGTACTGGGAATGGCAGGAGGTAGTTCACTAAGATTAGCAATACAAGAGTTAAAATAAAATTGGGATATTAGTCCGCTTTATCTTTCGCTGGGGGGAGGAAATAGAACTACAGTATCAGATTTTAACTGCGGTGGACATATAGATGGGGAAAAATTGCGGCCAATAGCTTTTGGTTTATTTTGTTCATTTTTTTTGTTCTTGGTGGTGATAATTATCACCACCAAGAACAAAAAACATAAATGTAGTGAAGACATCAAAAAAGACCTAATTAGAAATGTGAGACCGGAGCTACAACATGTTAAAGTCCAAAATCTAAGAACTGTTCTGGATAATAAGATCGTACTCGAGGTAGAATCAGAAAAAGATATAGATATGCTCGCTGAATGTCCAAAGTTCAAAGAACTAAAATTGTGTGTAGAAAAGGTACCGAAGAGAAATCCTAAAGTTTTAATTTACGATGTAGAACTAGATGTGAATGAAGATGAATTAAAAGAACAACTATGGATCAAAAATTTAAAAGACTATGGAGCAAACCAAGAAGTGTTCCAAAAAAGTTTCAATGTGATATCTGTCAACAAGGCAAAGAGCAAGAAGTTCAATAACTGGATAGTGCAGATAGCAGGTCCTGTCCACAAACAGTTGATCAGTAAAGGAAAAGTGTTCATCAATTGGTCCGCTTGTCGGGTCCGTGACATTATCACGGTAACCCAGTGTTACAGATGTATGAGTTATGGCCATATCGCGAAGTCCTGTAAAATGAAAGCATTTTGCGGACATTGTTCCACCGAAGGACATTCATATAAAGATTGTGAGAACAAGGAAAAGTCACCTTGCTGTATAAATTGCAAGCGTAAAAAACAGAGAGCAGAACATAGTGCCGTAGATCATGCCTGTCCTGAATATGAAAAGGCTTTAGCCTTAAATCGAAGAAGAACAGATTATGATTAGAGATTGTGCTGTCTTGGGGAGAGACCTAGTGTGAGACTACAATTTTATTATGATAAAAGTTTTTTTTTTTTTAGCCGCCATACGAGTAGAGGTCTTCCTCCACGAGGAAGGGGCGGTAACTGTGGTCACACGGGATATTTGCTTATCTCTGTGTGACCACAGGCTAAAGACCGAAATAATAAACTGTTTAATCAACAGAAATGTTAGAATAATTTTGGCCTAATAACCATAGTAGTGATGATAATTCACACAAATAATAATTGTAATAAAACTAAAAAGATTAAGACTTTTGCGCAGATAGGCTATTGCCTGGGTGGCGCACTGAAGGTTCTGTTGCTTAAATGGAATAGCTTTTGGTTAGATTTCAGAATGTTGGACTACAATTTGGACAAGAAGCCACTTTTCTAAACACTTCTATTTAGCCTGTTCAAAATCTGATTTGGATCGATTGATAACTGCTTTACTATTGTTGCGAGCTTTAGTGTAGGCAGAAAATGAACCTGGAGATTTCGATGCGAGCCAATTGCAATATGTAACGTTTTTGTGTTGAATAGCCTTAGCACATTTATTGAAAAGCCAAGGACGAGATTTTAAGGTGGAGTGTGAATTAAAGGATTTCATTCCGACAAGAATAATTTCACTGACACGATCGAGCAAGCATGACATCAGAAGCTTTAAAACAGTAATTCAACAAGAAATAGAAAAATTGATATCTCGAAGATGATGCTATTTTACATTTTTGTAATGCCAAATAACACGAGACTATGAATTGCAATGAGGCAAAAGCTCCACTGGGGAAAAGACCATTGCCAGGTTTTGATCGGAGTTGCACAAAGGACTACTCACCTGGGCCATGTACTTTGAAGGGCTTTTCGTGAGAAAAGGTCTAGAGTGTTGTGTGTTTGGTTAGAATTGTCTGGTATTATGGTAGATGAACAATCTGTGTTTGGTCTTTAGTAATTGCAGAAGTTCAGCATCCCGACCAGCTGGGTCCGTGTGACTAGAAAACCGAAGCAAGCTTGGAGCTGTGACTGTTAAAATCACCTAGGAAAACGACTTCGCTGTTAGGATATTTCGATTAGAGAAAGGAAGTCAAAGGGTTTCAAGGTTGAAAAAAGCGATCCAAAAGAGAATATTTCAAATTACTAAGTCTTTAACAGGGAACATCAGTGGACATATGCACAAGCAGTACATTTGAAGCGAAAGAAATTATACAGGGAATAATTACGACAACTGAGATGAGCAGTGGTGTTGCGGAAACCGACAATTGGGATTCTGTCAGAAAAGTAAGTGGGACTTGGTAGACTGTAAGTGGGAATGGACATCACTGAGACCAAGTATATTTGAGAAATGATGAGGATTCGGGAGGTTTAGATATTTTAGAAGATTAGTTGCTGTTTTAGTTTGACAATTCATGATGCATTCAGTAAATAAAGTAAAAGTTGAGGGGAACATGTTGTATGAAGTAATAAAATATTTGGATATGGTGTACAGACAGCAAGAATACACTGAAGCCTTTGACATAACTTTCCTCAACAGTGGTTCTGCATACACGTTACTCAGACGTCTGAGTCTGACTCTGGCAGAGTAAAGATAGTGAAATCATACACTAGCTGATTTGGATGCCACCTAGCGGATTCATTACCAATAGGTTCGGTCCGGTGGACTATCTAGTGGCCGACCTGTGAACACTGCTTTAGAGCTGCACCATCTAAATGTAAAGAAGATTGTATTTCCCCATGATGTCCATCATGACCTCAAAAGACCTTAATCATACTTCATGATGGAGGAGATGGAGTGGGGACGGGTTTGCCGGAACTTTGCTGTGGAGACTAAACGTGAATTTCACACTTCAAGCATTTAATAAGCAAAGTGGTGGTATTGCACTGGTTGATGAGAATCATCTACCACCTATTTCCTGGTGACACAGAGGGGGGCGGCATACCTCTGTGTGGTGGGGACACCACAACTCGACTCCTGCTTACGTTGGTTCGCACTTGGGTGGTCTATTAGGTGCAATGTTTCAGAACTTGTACACGGGGGAGAGTATATCAGGGGTTACACTTAGTACCTCCATTGTGAAGGTGCAAGCAGAGGATTTCGTTGTCACAGAACGATCGGACTTCACCGAAATTCAGTCCACGTGACTCAAGTCTCATCTGAATATTAGTTCTTTCAACGTTTTAGACTCTCAGGCAGCAAGTCCTATCTTGTCATTCTTAAGAGAATGTCTCTGACAAGCTGCAAGGATCAAAATGGTCTTCTTCTGCTTTACCAGAAGAAAGCCATTGCAGGAATGAAACAGCACCAAAATGTGGCATATGTGTAATGTTTTAATTGCGCATTCTTTTAGGTTTGTACAACTTTTCATTTAGAACCTTCCACAGTTAGAGTGCCTATGCGGGATACTCCATAGCTAGTCTGCTCTTATTCTACATTTGGCAGAATAAGTAAAATAATAATTATAATAAGAGAAGCCTGCTGAAAGCAAAATTGAACGGAGGGAACACAGTTAAAGCCATAAACACCTATGCAGCTCCAGTACTAACATTCTCCTTTGGGGTCATAGATTGGACTAGCCGAGCTAGAGGATATCATGCGAAAGACAAGAACAATGATGACCAAGAGCCGCCAACACCACCCGAAGTCAGCAGTGGATAGACTAACAATAGCTCGGAAAGAGGGAGGAAGGGGCCTGATTGATAGAGCAACAGAAAACAGTGATAGTTAACCTGAAGGATTACTTCGAGAACAACACAGTACCACTCTACCAGGCCATAAGGAAGATAGATAAGTGGTATATCCCACTCAACCTAAGCGAGGAGCCCCTCCCGCCCAGACGGCACAAGAAACGAAGCTAGAAAGATGGACAAAGAAGACACTCCATGGCCGATACTACAATGACCTCCATCAGGATCACATCAATAACATTTCTTCCAATGCATGGTTCACAAGCGAGAGGCTCTTACCCGAGACTGAAGGATTCATGCTGGCCATCCAAGACCAGGTAATCAACACCAGAAACTACAGAAAATACATCGCAAAGGAGTCCGGAATGTCAGATGACACATGTCGACGATGCTCCCTGGCCTCAGAAACGATCCAACACATCACCGCAGGGTGCAACACCCAGACTAAGTACACTCATCGACACGACCAGGTAGCCAGGATAATACATCAGAAGCTAGCGAAGAAATACCAGTTGACCAAAGAAAGTGTACCATACTACAAGTGCGAACCCCAGGCAGTACTAGAGACCCCAACCCACAAGTTGTACTGGGACCGTGCCATAATAACGGATAAGACCATCCCGCACAACAGACCGGACATAACCCTTGTGGACAAGATGGAAAAGGCTATCTACCTGATTGACATAGCGGTACCCAACACTAGCAATGTCCAGAAAACCCATGAGTTAAAAATTAGGAAATACACTAATCTGAGACATGAGGTCAAGGAGATGTGGCATATGCAAGAAGTAACGACCATCCCGATCATTGTATCAACCACCGGTGTCGTGCCAAAGACCCTACATAGCAGCCTAGCAGCAATAGGTCTCCCAGAGAACATCTACAAGGAACTCCAGAAAGTTGCAATCCTGAACACCTGTAGGATAATCAGAGAGTTCCTCGACCAACGGTAACACCAGACATTACAACCACCCTGTGTACTTGGTAGCAGTACCCGTCACGGAGTGGAATCCCCCCAATCAAGGTTTGATTTGATTTGAATTTTATTGGCGCATCCCCCCAATCAAGGATAAATAATAATAATAAAATATTTCCAATAAAGAAGTATTTCAATATAGAGATATTTACAACAGAGAATACACAATAAAATGTTTTTTGAAATGTTGATATTCATGAAGTTATTCCATAACTGATTTACAGCATTACTCAGACATAGCTAATAAGCCGTTTATTGTACGAGGAAAAAAGTGCTTATCAATATTAAATTATCGAATTAAAAAAAAACAACAACAAAAGAAACCCCACGTTGTCATTAAACTCCAGAAATGGTACAATTACGCTTATTTCATCAATAAAAATAAAATATTATAATTTATATTGTACAGTAAATTATAAATCGCAGAACAATATCTGTTCGTAGTTGACAGCATTATATGAAATTGTGGGGGGGGGGGGGAATTAAAATTAAAATGTTATTAACTGCCATTTTGAAATTTTACCCTACTGTTAAAGCTTCACATTACGCAAATCTGTTGCGTTTTGATTTCCACCCTACTGAGTCACAATCCCACCCCACAAACGCAAATCTGACTGCAATTCACAGAAAATTTTATATTCTAGGGTGTGTAAAGCGGATGTTATTATCAGCCACATGGTGCAAGGAAGCCTGAGGCTTATGCTGCACCAGCCAAAAAAAAAAATTCCTGCATTACCCAGAGAGAGAGAGAGAGAGAGAGAGAGAGAGAGAGAGAGAGAGAGAGAGAGAGAGAGAGAGAGAGAGAGAGAGAAGGGAATCATCAAGAAATCCAGAAAGAGAAGAATGATGATATCCAGCTCAGGACTCTGGGTTTGCCAAGCCTATACTCACCAGATGTGAGCCCTTGGGTTAGCAGAACATTAAAGACACGTTTATTGACAAAAAATTTACAGCCTTTAATGAACATTTATACAGCTTTTACATAAAAGAAACAAATAATTACATACAAGCATACCAATTTTTTTATATTTGAACCATATTACAGTACACTACACTATCTCTCTCTCTCTCTCATCAGCTATTCTCAATTTACAAATTATTAGCATCGGTTTGTATCAGTTGTATCTTACTTAAGTTGAATCCTCGATGTTTACTCAATCATTCTCTTACATTACAAATTTTTATCACTTACATCAGTAAACTCATTTCAGCTCTTATTACTCCTTTTATATATTTGTTTCTAGCATTTAACACATGAAGTGTATTACAACTGGTATCCTCTTACCTCAATAATATTCACTATAAATCCCTCATTCTATTTATTTTATTTTTTTTTACAAACTTATCATGTTTTAGGACATGAGACCAGCATTAACCATACATTTATGCAGTCGTGGGTAACTAGAGAGTAATTAAGGCCATGCCTTAATTACGCTCTAGTTATCATCTTAGTCATCTCTCTTTACTCACGAGGTTTCTCTATAAATAAAATTTCTTTACTAATTCCTTTATACTATTACTTTCTTTTTATTACCCCTGTATCACCTGTATTTCCTTACATTATTTCATAATTATTAACTTCATAACAAATTATCTCAACCTTAGTAACTAACTTGCCTAATACGGAATGTTCCTGTTTTTTAAAAGGACTATCACTCAATTGCATACAGAGCTAGGTTATGAGTACTTGATTTCAGGATTCGAGAGGCAAAAAAAAAAAAAAAAAAAAAAACAGGAACAGACTGACGTTCCGAAATGGCCGCTATTTCCAATTTTCAGGCTTCCTTCCTGGCTGTCAGGCTTTCTTCCATTTCTTGGGCAATCTGCTTTCCTTAAAGGCGGACAGGCTTTCATTCTTTTCTTGGCTCACATATATGCACAACTGGCCATTATCACTGCCTTCCGATGCCGGACAAGACTTTCTTTCTCTTCTTGGCTCACTTACCTGCACAACTTTCAACGCACATGTTCCCACTCTTCCATACCTCCAAAAAAAAACATCATCATTTTCAGTCCGCAGTTACTCGCGTCCTCTACGCCTCACTACCCATTTCTCTCACGTTTTTTCGTTTTCTTTTTCTTCTTCATCTTGCTACCACGAGATGTGAACTCTGACCACCAAAAAATCTACTCCCACTTCAACCCGAAAACTCACGACTTGACTACAGAGAAGTCCGATACAGAATGGACACTTTTTCAATTACTCCCCCCGAGCTTTATTTTTTCCTCAAGTTTGAAACGCCTCCCCCAAGGACTCCAACCAATCCCCACACTGTTTAATTTTTTTCATTCCTTCCTGTTTGCTAAAACAACTCACCCCAGCTGTCTCCCTAGCGCACAAACCAACCGTTCTCTAGAAATTTCTTTTTTTTTTTTTTCTACAAGGCAGTATGGTCCTTTCATGTTTGCCAGTCACCTCCAAAACGTCCAATTTCGTGTTCACACTTTCTCTCTAAATATGGCCAGCTTACCCAAATTTGTCACCCTGACGCCGTCTTCTTTTGACGCGAACACTGGACGTCCACTAATTTCCTGTTTACTTTCTAACGGTGGCTTAGATCAAAAGATACGCTTCATAACCCATTTTACGGTCCTATTGTTCTTGCCCTCAGCAACCCTTTCTCGCCTGTTTGCAAATGGCACCCCCTTCTCTAGTCCTACTGTCCCTGTTTGTTCTCTTATATTACTCGAAATTTCTTGTCTCCATTTAGCCACTATTTTAATTCCCACACCTAAAACTGTCCATTACTAATTCCAGTGTTCTTTCTATTTTAATATGTAGAATCTACATCTTACAATGTGTTCTACCACGTTAAGTGAAGACGTTTCTTGATGGAAAAATTGCGTAATAACAGAACCACATTAAAACGCATTCACTCTGCCAATTTATTTACTTTGTTCGTGAAATTCGCTTACAAAATTGCTTGGCCTGCTGCAAACATGAAACAATTATGACACACCCAACGCACTGAGAATGATTCTCATGTTGCCATACGGCTATCTCATATATAATTTCTTCATTATTAGTTTCATATTAATAATAGTTAACAGTCCCTCGCTTATCTGGATAGTGCTCGACCAGACTGTACCTCACTAATGACTATTTTACTAATATTTACGAAACGCCCATTAAACGATGTGGTAAAAACACTAGGTACAATTTTATAGTTTCACAAAATATCCCAGCGTTGGTAAAGAAACGTGGCTCACTGGACATGTTTCCGACAAATGCTGTTTGTTATTTAGACAGATTTAATGTTCAAGTCAATTTATTTTAAATGGCAAAAACTCTTATGGAAAATTCGTGCAAAACCCACCGTCATCCATGTATCCTAACCAGAACCCCTTCTCTCTGCGTTATGTAATTTGCGAATAGCTCCTTAATGAATTTACTTTTCTACCTCCCCTTTCATTCTAAACAACTTGGCAGAGTTGAATTTTGTCATTTGATGAACTCATGCTTTTGACGGATTTCATGTTGAATAAATAAAGTATTATTTTTTCCGGTTAACTGTTCATTTTTATTTATTGATTGATGATAATTACTCATATCTGGAATTTATTTATAAAATATGAGACTTTGGGAGCACACACACACACACACTCTCTCTCTCTCTCTCTCTCTCTCTCTCTCTATAGTTCTTGGTATATAGAAAATGGAATCTTGTTCCATTGCTCTGGTGAGGCTGCGATTGAACTACGAGTTCTATTCTGGCTATCAGTTGTACCAGAACATCCCAAACGTTTAATTCAAATCTAGACTTCGGGCTGGAAATTGCAGGCTCACCACATTATTCTCGTTACGCGACTGCAATAATTACGTGCTTTTTGACATAGAGCCTATCCTACTAATACAAATCCGACCCCACCTCCAAAGAAATGCCACGATGCAGGCAATGTGGACGTGTTCAGATTGTCTCAACAAACATATGAATTCATGGTTTTATCCATGACAACCAGTGGATCCAGCACGTGTTCTAGAAACGGTTACGGGCATACGTTACTATGATCTTCGACATCATGTGGTTTCTGTCCTTCAAGGGAGGTGAGTGGACAAAACTGTATCTGAAAAGAAATATCGATAATGATCATATTTCTCTGAATTTTGCCAATCATTTGCCACCTCCTTTTCCCTACCTTAATCCTTGTGATTTCTGTTTGTGGGATTATGGTTTTTTTTTTTTTTTTTTTTTTTAAACAAGGAACACACGCATTGTCATTGTCTTCTAAACGAAAGGAAAGCATATTTCCAACGTTCCCTGTGAACAGCGCTTCCAGCACATTTGCTCTATAAATGGATGTCAGATCAAATAATCTATCTATTTTCACATACAGTTTACTCATACCATATTTCAATTTGATCAAATGTTTATAATGCAAATCAAGTGCATATAGTGTAAATCAAGTGTATATAATGCGAAATGCTTTCTGGAGTTATTTTCTGGAACTTTTGTACCTTTAATTTCTGTATTGCCCATAGCAGAGGTTTCTAAAGTGTAGTGCGCACCCCAGGACTTAGTTATTTAGGACTTAGTGGGGTGTGTTGTTTTTATGAAACACTTTTTTTAAACGAAATATGGTCAAACCATCTTACTAATTTCATTATTTATAAAATTATGTACTCATAGCTAAATTTTCTGTAAAATCTGCTTATTTGCGCTTGTTCTGGAAGATGAGGGGTGCGTAAATTTTATGAAATATTCCAAGGAAGGCGTGAAATATTTTAAGGCGGGTGCAAGGTATAAAAGATTAAGAACCTCTGGTGTAGACTGATCTCCGGAGAGTTCCTGGATTGGATTTCTAGGTACAGGCAGCCAAAGTGACGCCTGTACGTAGTAATTATGATCACCTTCTATATACTGAATTATAGCCAGCAAATACACGAAACATAGAGAGAGACAGAGAGTCTTTTTATTAAAACTTAAAAGTATTTGTACATGTACATATGTTATTAATGATATCATAACTAGTGAAAAAAAAAAAAAAAAAAAAAACCCTTAGTCCGGTCTTTTCTAGCCAAGTCCTGGTTATGCTCTAATGTTTACTTAAAAAAGTTTGTTTTGACCTGAATACAACTGCAGTGATTCAAAATGTGCAGCATTTGATCTATATGTCGGCACAGTTTCTCAAAATAAAAAAAATCCAGTGTAGCTCACCAGATAAAAAAATATATATATTACGGAGAATTTTTCTTGTTTCCCAAACTGTTTTGCATCTATGTGGAGGAATTTTCTTCCTGTAAAGAAAAAAACAAATCATATAGCAACAACGTTTGGTTCTGTGGAAAGTTCAGAAATTTTATTTCAGTTAAGTTCAAATGCTTCCCGAGATCGTGGAGACAGTTTTGTGATTACTTTATTAGGTACGTCTACATAACAGCGAGCAGGTTCTTATAGAGGTTGTATAAGAATTACAACCCCGATAAAGAATTACCAAAATCATGTCACATTAAAGAAGTCGATACAAGATTCTCGAAAATATGGTCACACCCAATCTTTCACCAGAGAAAGGTTGGGATTACCAGTCTTAGACCTTAGCTCACTAAGTGACCGAGGAGTTGACTGTCGGCGTGCAATGACACCCAAGGGCGTCCCACACATGTTCGATCGGATTTAAGTCTGTGATTGTGCTGGTCACGGGAGTCGTTGGATATCTTCAGTTTAAAGTTATTCCTCCATCATGTGAGCTCTGTGTGCAGTGGCATTGTCATGCATGAAAAGAAAATCTGGGCCAACCATACCCCTAAAAAACGTTGCACAGAAGGTTTCAGGATCTGTTCTCTGTACCTGTAGGCAGTTACGGTACCCCTATGAAAAACACAAAGAGGGGTGCGACCATTGATCATTATTCTGCCCCCCCCAGGAAAACACTGCCTCTTGGGGGGTGTCTCTGATCTTGGAGGGAGGGTACAGAATCCCTCGTTATCTCCATATAAAACAATGTCTAGAATCTGTCTGTAGGCTTAAACTACAGGATATGTCTGTAGGCTAAAACTAATCTGTTTCTAGACTAAAACTACTATGACTCAATGCAGGTTTGTTGGGACTCATCCGAGAACAGAACTGTACCCCATTTGTCAGGGCTCCAAGTCACATGTTTATGGCACCAGTTCGACGAGCTCTGCAGCGGTTTGGGCTTAATGGGATTTTTTTTAAATTTTTATTTTGTTTGTGCTTTGTTGGGGCCTCCATGGTTTCCTTGATATGCCGGGGGTTAATGGGATTCAAATTCAAATTATTATATTAGCGCCACCCGTAATTTCTTACATATACCTGTATATGTATTATGTCTGTAAATTACGTGTGTTCTCTGGTCGATTTGCCTGTTTTGCTGGACGAAAACCCCCAGTTTCTGGGGAAGAGTTAATGGGATTTATTTATTTATTTATTTATTATTATTATTATTATTATTTTTGTACTTTGTTGCAGCCTCCAGGGTTCCCCCTATACGCCACTGTAGCTTCTGAAGGCACTAGGCCAAGGCCGGCATACAAACCATTAGTTTCCTTGTGTAGAGTCCACTTGAATTGATCCTTCTTAACACAGTCCGGTTGAAAATGTTTTCATCTGTGACCGCAGCAACCTCAAGAGACAGCTGATGACAGGGCATCGTAGGGTTAGCCTTGCTGTTGGAGCCAGATAACGGTCTGTTCTGGCTGACGTATCCGTTGGGCGACCTTAGTCAACTCTTCTTGTAATGGCTCCTGTCTCCTGAAACTGTTTCCATAGTGCTGAGACAACACTGCGTGATACATTAAGCCAACTTGCCACCTCCGTCTCCAACTGTCCGGATTCAAGTAGTCGTCGAACGGCCCGCCATCTCAAAGCATCATCTAAACGACGACGACTTAGATGTGACTATCGCACTGAGCAAACCAAAAAAGGGAATTGAAACCACAGATTCGCCATTGGCTGGATGTTATTTGGTTATTGGACCAATCTCTACACACTCGAGACACGACTGAGTCTCGATAACAGCGCATGTTGCACCAACTACCATATCACGTTCAGAGTCACTTAAATCTTTCGTCTTGCCCATTCTCTCATTGATTTGCACAAGCACAGCATCCCTATGTATCTGCCCACCTGCTTTATACGAACATCCGATGCTGTTACTGAAAGAGTGCCCCGGTAGACGTGTGTCACGAAAAAAAATGATAGATATACCTAATAAAGTAGCCACCCAGAGTATATTCACAATTCCATTACATATTTTATTATACATAAACATTTTATAACTTTCCTTGAACCTCTTAATATTATCAGGGTTGTATGATAATTTATATTTTTTAAACAGAGATAAGTAATTCCAGATTTTATGACTTTTCATATTCTAAAATAATTATTCTCTTAGAAGGTAATATTATTAATAATACTAGCCATATAGTGCAAGGAAGCCTGAGGCTTATACTGCACCAGCTAAAAAAAAATTCCGAGTTACCCTGGGAGAGAGAATCACTAAGAAAGAGAAGAATAATGATACTGTATTTCCACAAATAAAAGCACCTCCAGGAATCTGTAGTAAGATTGTTCACTGCATGGAATTTCAAGACGATATGTACTTTTTAAATATTTCTTTTATTAAGTAATCACTTTATATTAATTGTGCAAAACACGAAATATGTATAGTATTGAAATAATTTACGATATGAAAGGATTTTTTTTTTCACATTCAGTTATCGTTTTCATTCAATTATTATTTTCAGTATCTTATCAAATGCGAATTATTTTGGGAATTGGCAAGACAATTCAGCCGGTATTCTATTGGACGTACACGTATGCGGCTATGCAGAATATCGATCGGTCGACCCGATGCCGCCTTACTGCAGAAATACGAACACACGTCATCGCAACTGCAAAATCTTAAAATAGTAACTGTGGATACAGCGCCCTCTTCTAGCGGAAATTAAAAGTCTTAGAACCTATGGTTTCGTTAAATATATATTTTCGAACTTTAGAGAATAATATACAGTTCTAAATTTTTCAAATGCTAATAAAGCTAAAGGCTCCCGAAGAGAAAATATATATCTTAATGAGAATTGTTAAATGAAAACAAAATTTAGCATTATTATTATTATTATTATTATAACAAAAAGAATAAGATTGATATCGCAGACCATAAAATGTCATTGATTTGGTAAAAGGGCCTAACTTATTAATGCGCAAAAACAAATATATATATAACAAACATTCAAGATGCAAATAATTACTGGGATTGATTGAAGAAGAAGAAGAAGAAGAAAAAGGAAAAATATGGCGTGCAAATATTAAAGACAAGGGGAATCGATGACAGCATCCAAACTTGTTAGTGCTATTAATTAATTTGTTTATGGTGTAAAAATTCCAATATAACTACTGCATAAAACTAATTCGGGAAGTTTACCAGTTTCTAACTGGTCTATAACGAATATGGAAATTGCACGATTAGACGATTTTGAATTTTTAGAGAAATGCAAAGTTAAAATACAAATGCGTGAAACGAAACATCAGCTTGCTTAGGAATTAAATGAGAATCATACTCCTGGCGCTCTATTTTGCCAATTCATTTTATATTTAATGTATATAGTGTTAATTACTTTCATTATTATGTAGACCTTCCAAACTGTTCTACCATTTTAAACTGGTTAATACATATTAGAAATATTAATGCAGATTAGAAATCTCCAAGGCATTTCTTTACATACGATTCCTTTTATTAAGTGGAAAATATTGCTAAAACTGCCTATTAGTATATAAACGATTCAGAAAGACAACCGAGAGTCAGGTAGTGTAGCCAATCTTTACTCCAGTAACCACGAAGAAGATTTTTCCCATGGAAGACTTATTGACAGCTGGTTAATAACCGCTGCTGCCACCTCTAGTTTCAAAACAGCACTACCGAAAGGAGGAAAAGAATAAATGGATGGTAGACATAAAGAAATACATACTTTTTGGGAGAAGTCGCAAACAAGTATTATGAATATGATACGCAATTTACCACAATGTTATGTTGGTTTCAACTGGATCAGGGAGTAGGCTCAATTTGATTTCTGTTAGCGATGTACAGAATTTTTATCATTTGAAGAAAAAAAAGTAATGGTTTCTCTTTATAGTGATGCTTATTTTCAATTGTCTCAAAATTTTAAACAGATTAAAGTAATAATAACACTTGAAATCAGAAATATACTAATCGATGAGTGAGCTGCAGAAATGGTCGTCGCTATCAGGGCTGTGGAGCTTAGTTATCATCACTGATGACTGTTCACCACTTATAAAGTACGAACATGCGCATTTTATATATATATATATATATATTTCGTTTTTAGATTTTTAGGTAATTTTATACATAAATCTAACGTGTAAAGGATAGTCGTTAATGACAAGAGAAGCGCTTTTACTCCAGTCAGGGTAGTTATTGCTATAGATCAATAAGGAAACCTGAACTTAGCTGACAGTCGAATAGGAGGAAAGTACCGCAACTGTTCCTTTCCCGAAGCTTGTGTATGAAACTGATTATATCTTCGTAAGAAAATACTTCTCCTGATGAAAAAGACGCATAATTCTTCTCTGAAATTGGCCAAAGAACACGTTAGCACACAGCATGTGTGCTGTGTGCCATGTGTGTCCGATGGCACACAGCATGTCGGATAAAAGGTGATTAATTTTATTCCGATAGTAAAAACATGGGTGTGATAGCCAATTTGTTAACAAGAGACTGTCTCGAGAAGAATTTCAGTTAAGGGTCATCCCTCGTTAAAATAGTCTCTTAATTAAACTATTTAAAAAAAAAAATTTTTTTATTTAAACAAAGGGTCTGATAATTCCCAAAATTGTAACTAGGGGTTACATTTTACATCCTGAGATCAGGGATGTCCAACCCACGGACCGCGTGCAGCTCACTCCTTCATGCTGCAGCCTGAGGCCGTGCAGGCAGAATTCAAGTATTAAAGTCCTCCTGAGTTAAAAAAAACTACTCAAAAGTTCACAAAACAATATTTCATTTTGACTTTTTGAAAATGTCTATTTTTGACAATATTCGAGTTTTCTCATTTTTCATGTATCTTTCTCATTATTTAGTAATGTTATTCTAACTATATAATAATAATAGTGCATTAACCATATACAGTACTAATATTTGCATTAAGGGCATTACCAATGCTCTTGCTTATAAATATAGATTCGTACAAGCGGTAATATATAATTTCTGCACGTTTCGATGGGTTGGGGAGCGGCTACTACTGGTTGATGCTTCCCTGACTAGTCTCCTTGTTTGATTGTAGTCAGGGTAGTCGTATTAGTTGGATCCTTACTACCAATTAATAGTAAAGATCACACAGAATAAAATAAATAAATTTTCTGTTTATACCCCGGGACGACCAAACGGTCAGAGGAGTTTACAAGATAGACAGAATACAAGAAACAGCACCGTATTTAGCAGTCACGGGCTTGAACCCGGGCCAATCAAGGCACGTGTACTTATGCACCCGCGCGCTTGACCACTTGGCTACGGCGGCCATTTTTACTGGGTAACAAATACAGTTACTGGATCAACACACCATTGTAATGCATGATGGGAATAATAATTTAATTTATTATCATTAGAACTACCAATTAAAATTTCAATTTTATAGAATTTTTTTTAAAATATTATTTTATGGACTTACTGCATAAAATAGTTTCTCTTTCTTTTAATTTGCATATCTAACTTTCCTATTATCATATTAGTGTCGGTTTCATTCAGCATAGCACTGACGTGGTTAAGAGTTTTAATTATGCATACAGAAGGATAATACTAAGGCGAAATCTGGCAAAGAATCAAACGAGTTTGGCAGAAACATCATGCATGTTTAATGGTGACGTCATTTGGAATTGAGGAATGTAACCTTTAGTTGAAGCACTGATTATGTTTTGTCACTGGGAAAAAGATGACACTACGCATAGTGACAAACCTGACAGAGCATAAATAGGATAAAAATCAAAGCATGCAAAGATTCTCGACTGGCCAATTCCAGACTTCCTTAAGTCTGGAATCGTGACTACCCTTTCACTGCTTGTCGCTGTCGCACACTACAGTACTTCTACTTTACTAACCAGGAAGGCGAAGAAAGTTTACCAAGGTCGTTACACTTTAGAGTAATGAAATTATCAAAGAAAATGGTTCCGCAAGGGCGTAGCCACCTTCTTTTTGCCTACGCCCACTAGTTAGACTCAAATTTTGAAAGGTCAATATTTTATTGAGAGAAATCCCAAAATAAAAGTACTGCTTTATTCGATAGGTCAATTAGTAATATTGTCAGAGAATGATACATTCTTCTCCCTCTCATTTCTCACCCTGCTCTTCCTCCACCAATGTCCATGCTTGGGCGGATGCATTTAATAAGCTGATGTCGATATATTTACGTGCGAAGGGAATTCTGTTTGAGAAAAAAATTTCAGCAAAATTCTAAGAGGCTCAACCAGGATCTCTCACACCCAAAGCGTGAATCATACCTCTAAACCAGAGGTCCCCAAAATTTCTCGGTTCACGGCGCCCTTAGTGTCCCAGGAATCTTTTCACGGCAACCCTAGGCCAAAAGAAATACCTAACACAGTGGTTTTCGACCTTTTAATATATACCTATATAATTTTATTCTTTATATAGAGGTACTAAATAAAGATCAATTATAGATCACCACAAAATTAAAAAAAAACAAAAACAAATACGGTACAATGGATACCGTACACCATTTTATAATGAAATAAATGTATAAATTAAAAAAAATAAATAATAATAATAACTTTAAGTAACTTAAACACAAATTACACGGTACCCCAAGAATGTTGTTGTAGCACCCTAGAGTGCCGCGGCATCCCGGTTGAAAACCACTGCTCTAAACCACTGAGCCTTACTGAAAGTGGTTATGCAATTGCACATAATTTGATCGATATAACTGTTTTTTTTTTTTGCAGTACTTTAAACATTGCGTTGTTTAAAGTACTTCAAATATTTGCTAAATTTAACCAGTAATATTATATATAATATTATTATGCATTGCAGTTAATTAAAAAATCACTCCAGAGACGACTCAAAAAATTGCAAACTGTATGTACACGAGCGTGCGGTCTTCAAAACTAAATTATGTCAGAATAATAATAATTTTTATTTGCTAGGCCGGTGTTTTTACACCTTGTTTTTAAAATGTATGCACTCTATAAATATATAACTCAAAAATATAGTGGATATATTTAGAGACACCGCTACCTGTATTGCTCAAGCAATGCACATAAAATTCCAGGTAAATGAATAGGTTACATATCGGCTGACGTGGCTCGGTTTTTCCTAATAGTTTCTTCCATTCAGTACCTTTCTACAAATGCAATACGACTTCAATGGAATTCTAAGCCGAGAGAACTGGTTTTAATTTTGGAGGGATAATTTCTGATTCGATAGGTTGGGGAGCGGCTCCTGCTGGTTGATGCTTCCCTCACTAATCTTCTTGTTTGATTCTGGTCAGAGAAGTCCTATTATTTTATTGTAACCGTTCTTGATATGACAGAAGGCCTGGGTTATTCGAAGAAGCAATTCTTGCGTTATGTTTTTTAGACAATTTGCCTTTAAAACCATAATACCTTAATAAGCAGATTATACTAAAAGTGAAAATGGCAGAACTACTTTCAAAATACTTGCATAGGCTCTTTGTATAATAATATATAAGGTCGATGAAAAAGTAATGGGAGCACAGTAATTATAGGAAAGGAAAAAAGAGTTTTTATATTTTTTAATAATTACATTCTTTCGCATGTGTAGCAATGAATTTTGTCTGCAGACTCTCATTTCTGTATGTTTCCAAGTGACCTCCTTAAGGCTTAAGGCGTATCCGGTGAAAACTGTCTCAGAGAGATTCTTTTATTTAGGGAAAGTCAAACTTACCAGTAGGTCCAGGCCACTAAACTTCGTAGTTTAGGGGACAGAGTTGCAACAATTAATGTTGGAGAAAACAACAGCGGCGTTCTCCTTTCCTGAACTGACTCCTCCCTTCCTTTTGAGGCTCTGTGCACTGCATCTTAAGGACCTTACAGAGACTCAGTTTGGTCTCTGATTTATGACCTCCTCCTTCCTAGGTATTTATACCTAGGAAGGAGGAGGTCATAAATTTGCCTCAGTGAATACTGGAGTGTTTCTAAATTTTACCTCTTTAGAAGGTTCCTAACAATAATAACCGCATCTTGAATATCCTTAAAATGCCCTTCGATATGGGCAGGAATCAAGCCCAAATTCAGTGATACAGCTAGTTTTCAAATTTGTATTTTTATACTTTAATGTGCCCGCTATAACAACACTTAGTCACAATGGAATGTGATTTTTTCCCTTCCCTTTTTTCCTTTTTTTTTCTTTTTTTAATTATACAGTATATGTAGACTTCGCAACAGGCATTATAACGCATAAAATAATATATAAATAATGTGCTGAGAGAAGCTTATTAGAAAACAAAGAAACTTGATTTCAGAGAAGCATATTTCACATTAATTCGTTTTAAATAGTGAAATATAAAATGTGAAGTAAATATTCTTTTTTTTTTTTTTGCTTAAAAATATAGTTTCTCAATTTTGACATTTTATTTTAGAACAATATTGCATAAGCAATAAAAATTACAAAGCAGATTTTATTTCATGCTGTTAATTTTAATTGGAAGTAACTCACAACGATACGCCGAGGGATCATATTTCACTAATGGAATTTGGGAATGTAAAATCTGACAGTCATACGACTGCATTTCTATTACTGTTGGAACTTTAGCACGTCTATTTAGAAACGAAGAAGTTTTTTTCGTAATCTCACTTACTATCTTGGGTGTATTCTAACGTCTGAAGTACGTCCGGAATATTTTTCTCGATAATTCTGAAAGAATAACCTTCTGCAAATGTCGTTAATAATAGCAAAGCAAAGCGCCATCTATGAAACATCTCACCCAGTTTGCAAACGTGTTTTTTTAGCAGAAAAAAAAAAAGTTTATATTTAATGAAGAGTTGACAGGTATTTTTGAAAGATATGTTTCTAAATTTTGGTGACCTAACACATCACAAAACATCGTGGTTAATACTACAAAAACACAGGAATGCGTCTGGTGAAACGAGAAAAAGAGAAGTGTATTTTGTATGGCTGAAAAATAAATTTTCAGAACTGCAATCTTGCGAATAGTGTCCTTTAAATTGCTCGTGATACGAGCGTTTTTTTATTTCTTTTTTCTTAAATAATACTCGAAGTATTTTTAGTGTCTGCTTCAAAGAATTTGTCCGCGCTTCCTGCTGGTGAATGAAAATACGTAAGGGAGGAATGAGGTTAAGTACTAGGACTCTAAGATTCTAAAGAATAGAGGAGATTGGGGAAAGGCACGAAAAAAAAGTTACTACGATAAAAAGAGAAGTGATGTAATTATGGAGACAGAAAAATGCATTGGAATGGAATGTAGAAAAATGAAAAGAGCAACTGTATCGTATTCAGAGGAAAGAGAGTAGATGCACTTGATAAGACCACACTAATTTTAGTATGCTTTCTGAAATTAAAAGGGTGAATGAAAACTTACAAAAGATTTGAAGAAAGTTTGACATTTGGCCTCATTAATTTTATGTTTTTTTTATCATGAGATAAAAAAAGAGAGTATTATAAGTAATATTATTTATAAACAGTTTTTCTATATTAAACTATTTTTAATAAACAAATTGATGATCAGAAACGTCTTACCCATTCCATTTTTACTTAAAGCATCTATATTATTACTCCAAATTTGAATTGAATTTGATCTTTTAGCTTCAAAAGATCAAATTCAATTAATTTTGCAACCTTCCATATTTTTAAGGTCCTTTGTCAGGTTTTGCAACTTTCTTTCCTAAATCGAGAATGCCATTTGTTATATCTAAAAGAATCGTAGGAAAAAAGTATATAGGGTGATTATATAGTCTGATCGTTTCTAAAAATGAAGCTCCATATAGAAATATAGTTTTCACATGACTGTGTAATCTTTAATGGAGTTTCTTTTTTCTTTTGAAGAAAAATACCGAGTGGTTATAAATCTCGTTAACAGAGTCTAATGTACGCCATGCTTTTTATACTGGTGTTTATAAATCAACGAAATGTTTCTGTCTGTGATGTTTGGAATTATCATTTTTACAAATTGAGTTTTTTTTTATACTCTGTTTCACTCTTTCTAAGTTAACACCAAAGAAACGCATATCTTAACGAGTTTACACCTGCTAAGTAATGATCCGACATTAAAAAAAAAAACAAAAAAAACATTTCAGTGCTATTAATAGCATTTAACATCTAAGTTTTAATGGAAGAATTGGAACAATAAATATTAGATTATTTTCCTTTCCTAATTAATTTTATTTTATATCCGTTCGTATGTAAAAGTGACGTCACACCCGTGATGCATGTTTCTCTTTTTGACCTTGGGACACAATGCAATGTGCTTAAACATGGGCGACAACAGGTTAACCGTCAACATCGCAAACTGAAAAGTCTGTTTCTCAGAAATAAACGTGGGAAGCCGCCGTTGAAGAGTAGTGTTAATCAAAATATTATGAATCTATATTCAAAACTACGATAAATGCTCAAGACCCACGTTTAAGAACTTAGACAAGAACTTGCGTTTGGTGGGATACAAATTCGGACAGTAACATGGACGAATTTGTATTCTTGGACATGTCCATGTTGCTAATAACAAAAGAATACCCACGGAAATGGTTGCCCTGCTTTAATGCACCTTCCGAAGAGACTCAGTCAAAACGGAAAAACAAAAACCGAGTAATTTTCACTATATCAAAGCAGAGGCTCTGACCCTCGAGCTCTTCCCTTCCTGGAATAAAATCCTGGGTGCACTAATGGTCTACAATGTCAGGTTTCGCCTTTTTACTCTTACGGATTGGCATGGTCAACACATCGAACTTTTTAAAATGTTACCTAACACGCATGTGTTGTATTTGATTAATAAAAAGCGCATTGACCCTCTGGTGGGTGGATCTGTAACTACAATTTTTTTTTTGCAAAAGAATAAGAGAAATTTACCTCAATATGATACGTAGAGAGAAGGCAAAGTTCCATTTATGGCTGGAAAGATGGCCAGGGGATAAAAATTCAAATTGAATAAGTAACAGCCACTTTAGAACACAAAGTAACTTAAGTACTACTATTTAAATTAAATAAAAAACGAAAACAACTATTTTTATACTTTGGGACAGTCACCCAGTAGCAAGAGAAGTTCAAAAGAGAACAGCAACCACTTAACAATAGACAAATGGAGGTGGAGGAGGGTAGGAAAGGGCAATCGCCCCTGGCAGCTGTTGGTAAGTACGTGTTGCTGTATGATGGCATCAGCATTACCTTCCTGCATGAAATTTTTACTGGAAAATAAGCGAAAAATAATTTATGGACAGTCCTTAAAAAAAGAGCTAAAATTAGATGTTCCGTAACGATATTTTAATTAATTAATTGAATCTTTAATTGCAGTATGACCTATATAGAATTAGTCCCAACACGATGGTGGTGCCAATACATATTTACATCCATACAGACAAAAAGAGATACATGTCACGTAATACACATCCAGACTATTGGAAGGCAAAAGCACAGTTCTAAATTTTTAGTTTAGCCAGGATTCCCTTTCTGTTGTCGACTACGTCTTGGAGGTCACCGTCGATCGCTTGCAGTGAGGGCATCATTTGGTTTGGCAGGAATCTGTCGGTGAGTACTAGCTGGTTATGGTCTGCTAGCAGCTGTGATGAAGAACGGAGATAAAGGGGAGGAATGCGCCAAGAGCAGTGATGCAGAAATTCGGCTCTGTAATTTTATTCGTGGCCATCTTGATTGTTGGTTTCCTTAAATACTAAGAACTTTCCAGGGCTGTCAAGAACATACGGAGCGGCCACAATTAAAATATCCTTATTTAGAGCTATCTGGAGTGCACTGCAATGGAAGAAATGCAGCCAAGTTTGGAAGGTATGTCCTTAGAAGGATGTGGAATTGAATTACAAGAAAAATAAAATTATTTATAAAAACTGCCACCAGAAGAAAAGTTTTGTCGTGAACCATTAACCTGGTACGTGATGCGTAAAATAGGATGATGCGTCAATGTAGTATTGTATCTTATCCATGAAAGCAAACCTATATTGAAAATAGTCATCAAAAACGTTAGTTGCGTAATGATTTATTGCTAAGTGAGCAGAGTACGGAGACACCGGTACGCAGACGCAGACACCGTAGTGGGGCTCTGTATCTAGAGGAGGGATCCCGAATATCTTTATGAATATCAGAAAATCTTTAAAAACATCGTGTAATTGTGCTTACGTAACGTCACCGCAAAATCACAATTGTATATTGTAGCTGCTTTACCTACAATATACAATTATATGTGCCTATGTGACATATATGAAAAATAAAAAATAAAAGAAATTAAATAATAATTGCTGGATTTCTATTAGTCTTATTTTATTTCTAGTGGTCGGGTTTCTATTGGTCTCATCTTAACAGACCGAAATATACAGTTTTTCATGAAAATCCACTCACTTGGAGTCGAGTGGACTCCAAGTGAACTCCAAGTGTTCATTAAAATCCCACCAAGTTTCTCTTGGTGGGATTTTAATGAACTTTGAAATGGCTCAACAGGCCCAAATATAAAATTTCACGAAAAGCTATCCACTGAGAGTGGACCAATGAGGACCAACGCACAGGCATGGTGAGGACAACAGGCACATTATGCATATATGGAAATAAATAATTTATTTGCGTATATAAAAAATTTGCACTCCTAAAAATCATAGTCATCGACTGTCAACTCTGCTGTGGTCCCTGACCATATATCTCTCACTTCTACTAGAAGGTTCAGCTTAAACAATGAGATTTAAAACGGGCCATTTGTTTACTCAAGTGTAGCTTTATTTAAAAATTAAAGTCTAACAGGCGATGTTTAGTGTTTATACTTGGCTGTTACTCATATACTGCGCATGTACATGGACTCAGTAAATTGAATTCAGTAATAAAATTCACGTTATCTTTGTCAGATATCCTTTGTTGTAAGCGAGTTATTGCGTTATTCTTCCTGGAAATCAAAAAAGCTGAACGGGGATTCTGGAAAATGACGTAAAATTACGTACGTGTACGTAATCTTTAATTGAGAAGTAGATCACCGGTTGTTTTTTGGTGGTAGACACTTTCACAGTTCACTCGAATCTTTTAAGCTTTTATGTGTCTTTGACGTTTTCAATAGAAGCTAAATATTAGTAAAATTTCATTTTGTTATATTTTTGTAGAATGAATGAAATATTGTTGAATTAAATGCATTATTTACGTTGTAAAATAACCGGCCGTTATCATAAAAAAATACGTAGAAAATGTCTACCTATGCTGTTTAGTGGCGCCATCTAGTTGAATATGTAAGAAATAATCTATTAATGGTTATGATTATGTTCCGTGTTATACTGCGTACGTAGAACTGAAACATTTTTATCCGTGGCCAAAATTCGCGTCTAGCCCCTTAAAATTAAAAATAAATCCCTACAGGAAGAGTTTATTTATTATTTATAACACAGGTGATTTGAAAGAGACAAATCGTTGTACTCATCTGGTTTCCACTAGAGAAAGCGTACATAATTTACTTTCCATAATAATTTAAATTTATTTGTGAATACGCAGCAAATTGATCGGCTCGCATAGGTGGAGAAATACGGTTGGTAAAACTTGTATTATGTTGTACCGTTTTTATTTTATTTTAAATAATCATAGAAAACTCGACGTTCCCCTTTTTAACACTGGATGAAAAGTAAAGGGTCTTCGAAAAATTTGACAACCTTCCTGATACAGGAATGCATTTTTACAGTACACAAGTTATAGGATTTTTAAATGAAATCAAAAATTTATTTAGTTCCAAATATCAGCGAAAGGTGATGCTGATGCACAAACTCGGACCACCGGACCATAACCTTCCAAATGTCCAGAATCCAACAGCAACCATTGAATCCTAAACTCACATTGAACAGATTTAAAACAGAAAATGCTAACTGGGACAACTTCATAGCAGCTCTGGACATCTCTGTCAGGCAACTCCCGACGCGGGACTGTAACTTGCTGGATCCAGAAGTGCATCAGAGAACTGTTACCAGAGTCATTATAAATGCCTGTACCACAGCCTTTAAACGAAAAAATCCGCTCCCCAGCGTTGTTCCCTGGTGGTCTCCAGAGCTGTAGTTCCTCCGCAGAGAGGTAAATAGTAAAAGAAAAGCTTTTCAAAGAGCAAGGCGATCATGGCTGCAGCCGGAGGTGGAGGCCTTGAGACAACAATATGCAATAACCAGGAACACTTTTCTGCTCAAATCCGCCAAAGGAAAAGGACATCTTGGGAGCATCTGGTGGCATCAACTGGGAATGCCGACCCTTGGGGGTTGGTATATAATAAACTGCCCAGGGGAGAGGTTCTGACAACCACTCTCACACCACAAGGCACAATAACCACTCCCTGGGAGCAGTCAATTAATAATATACTCAATACCATTTTACAGCCACCAATCTCTGACTTCACACCAATACAAGCCCAACTGTGTACCTCCAATGAGTGCTACACCATGCAGACAACCGAAGGTACTTCGCCCTGGAGGAACTTCATCGGACAGTATTAAAACTCAAGGACAGAAAATGCCCAGGCCCTGACCTTCTGGAGCCCGAGATTGCCAAAAGAGTAGCAGACTACAAGCCATACTTACTGCTGAACCTCTTCAACCACTGTGTGGCAAAACGATCCCTTCCACTTGATTGGAAGACAGCTAATCTTCGACTTCTTCTCAAGAATCCGAATAAACCGCCACAACAGCCAACGTCATACGTCTGTACGACGTTGGCTGTTGTGGCGGTTTATTCGCCCTCCTAATTGTTCTCAGCAAACTCTTTGAGAGACTAATCTTCTTCAGAATTCACAAGTATTATATAAACAGAAATCTACAGGCCAACAATCAGTATGGATTTCGCCAGGGGCACTCGACAGTAGACCCCCTAAATAACCTGATAACACCTGCTCAATCCACACGTGAAAAATACTTCCTTGTAATTGCAGTCGACTTTGCCGGAGCGTTTGACTCACTTTGGTGGCCGAGCGTCCTTGGCAGGCTCAGGCAAGCAGATTTCTCAAAATCTCTACTCCTGCATTAAAAGCTATCTGTGTGACAGATCTGTCAGTGTAGAGACTGGCTACTCCAGGGTGATCAGAAAGATCCACAGGGGATGCCCACAGGGCTCAGTCTTAGGACAATTTTCTGGAACATGGTCCTGGATGAGTTCCTAAACCAAGATCTTGGGCATGTTAAGTCCCAAGCCTATGCAGACGATTTGATCCTTTCCGTGCCTGCCAGCTCAAGAGCCCAGCTTGAAATTTCTGCTAACCGAGCACTCTGGCTCCTCCAGGAGTGGGCTACCCAGCACAACTTGACAATCTCAGCTGAGAAAACCTCCAGCATCCTCCTGAAAGGGAACTTAAACTCAACCAGACCACCGCATATTAAGATCAATGCCTCAACTATCAAGCACTGCATCCAGCTTAAGCACCTTGGTGTAATCCTGGACTCAAAACTGTCCTTCCTCCCACACCTACAGTATATCCAAAAGAAGATAAGAAATTACACAGCATTGGTGGCAAGGGTCACCCGCAGGGACTGGGGTCTAAACCGACGTACCTAGCCCTGTTTCACAAAGCAGTCTTTATTCCAGCCATCTCATATGCTGCAGGGGTCTGGTATCATCGGGCAACTATTGTCACAAATCAGAAGAAATTAGCCACCATTCAAAGAGCAATACTACTTACCATCACCAGAGTCTGCTGCACGGTGAGCACTCCTGCTCTCCAAGTCCTCGCTGGAGTCCTCCCTCTAGATCTTGAAATAATTAGATGCGGCATGTTGTATCATCTGTCCAAAGGAATCTCCACTACCACCATTGGATTCACCTCCAACCAAGCAATCAATCGCAAGACAGAGAAAACGCGCCTTCTCGCTCACCTGCAGCAAGCCTGTCAGGACAGATGGACAACATCCACTAAGGGAGCAATTACAAAGAAATTCATCTCTGAAGTAACGTTCACGTTCCAAAAAGCCCCAAGCTGGTTTTCCCCCTGGCCTGTACATAACGTACCTCCTCACAGGCCATGGGTCGATACAAGAAAAATTAACGTCTCTGGGCATCACAGATCATCCACGCTGCCACTGTGGCACTGACGAATCTTGGCACCATATAATGTATAACTGTCCTAACTATGAAGACTTGAGATCTATTCTGATCACAAAGATTATTAATTTGCCAAAGGACCAAAAACATATACTAATTCATACCCATGACAATTATAAATACTTCACCACTTTTGCACAGGATGTCTTCAATAGACATTAAGGAGCCTAAACCACCAAGAGCAATAACCTGAGACAGAATCTGGGCACCCTCTTCAGTAGCATCAACCGCCGACCTCATCAAAGTTCAGTTGAACTGAAATTCACTTCCTTCATCCAAGTTCCATCGGGCTGATATCTGCGACTGAATCTCCAAGCAAGATCAACCAGTACATGATCCCACTGAAGACTCCAAAACCTAGATACTGGAGACACCGGCAGTTTCTCTGCCACAAGCCACACTGGCGATCAAACCGAGCACTCTAGCCTGGTTTTCCTTTACTCTCCTCCCCGGCCGGGGGGAGGAGATTGATTCCTGTCTCCCCCCTGCCACCCACTTCTTCTGTCTGGTGAGGCCTGGACCTGCCTCACTAACTTCTAGGGTCGCCTTCTCTATCGTCCCCATACCTCTTGTTTTTTCCCTCAGCCTTCAACTCCCCCTTACTCTGTTTATCTCGCAGTGTACACCCCACACAACTTATCAATTAATAACGTCCAAATTTAAACCACGCTTACATATTACTCTTGGCCTTTTATATTCTAGCGTTAACCCCCTTCTTTATTATTTTATTTTATTTATTTATTTATTAATTTTTTCACATAGGCCTTTGCCACTGAAATCTTTGGAAACTAGGTGGCAGGGCCTACCAGAGTACAAAAATCTACTGGGTACTTAACCTGCCTCCCCGGGGTCAAGTGCGGTAACGGTGGGTCCCAACAGGGGCCCAACGGCTAAATGGTCAGAAGAACAACGGTACACAATACTACACATCCGCCCACTCCCCACACACTTTTTTAATCTCTGGCCTTCACAGAGCTCTGTACACAAACAGAGTACACAACGCGGAGGCCGACCGGGCTAGCCGAGTGGGTAAAGTACCTGCCCGGCAACCCAAAGGTCGCGGGTTCGATTCCCGCCTCGGGCTTGGATCAAAGTACTGCAAAAAACCTTGGGAGGTGCAATATGGCCACAGAAGCCGATGCGCCAACAACTACCAAATCAAAAAAAAAAAAAAAAACAACGCGGAGATGGAGAAAACCCCTGGTGCTGAAACCCCTGGTTCCAGATCTTTGAATCGGGAAAGAAACGCGAATAGAAGAAATGTTTTTAACCGGTGGCTTCATAAGCATCGTTGATAAGAAACCGAAAAGCTCTTTGCAAAGAATTCCTTTCAAGTGGAGAGCACGAAACCCAACACATCGAAGGAGATTCTGCTTTAAATTCAAGCTGAGTTCTCGAGAAAATACAATGAATTCTTCAAACAGAAGATTCTCGAAAAATCTAGTTCTTTTGGTGTCCAAAAAGATATAGTCGCTTGGAGTCTAGTTCCTTTGGTGTACCAAGGCTGTCTAATGAAATGGCGAGCAGAGTATGCTATTTTGTTTATAACTCCGGCAAGATTAGATAGGTCAGAGGAGTTTACCATTAATCATTTTGACAAGAACATTAATCAATAACCGTACGTAGGGTTTACATGGGCTCGAAAATGCGTGAACTACTACGCTCTCGCTTTGATTACTTGATATAGGAGTTTCACGCGAGTTAGGTAGCAAGTTTCAAGCAACTTTTCTTTCGGTGAGTTTTCTGTTGATTAAAATGACGTGTACGGTCTTGATTACATAACCGATCCTATCAGCCACTGAATGAACTGGGAGGTTAAACCGAGTGCCATCTTCGAGATCAAAAAGGCCATAATTTACTTGTTATGAGGTCTGAGTGTGGGATGATTAGCACGGTTGCAAATAGACATAATTGGCCACCAGTCCATGCCTTTTTTCTCAAAAAACTTCTGTACTTCTTGCTCTTCAGTTTGGATTCCTCCAAAGCAGGGGATCTGTTATTGTGACATTATTAATTCCCCAGAAAGCAGGCGACATGGCTTTCAGCTGATAGTGCTGATACGTTCAGACCAGAAATAAATTCTGTTCTGAACGTATTATTGACGTGTAGTTATTGGATTCATTCCACAGTATGACCCGTCTTTTACAATTTTTCTCCACTACCTGCCTCATAGACGTTCTGTCTTTTCTGCATCTTTTCTATAAATACTTACACACTCGCTGTTCTTCTGAACTAGCGTGCGTAATGCCTCCCCGTCTCTTCCAAATCTGTCTGAACACGTGCCACAAGCAGTCAGCATCCATTCACTGTCCAACTTCAATGACAGAGATTTTTCCTCATTTATGCCTTCGACTTCTGTTTTCTGGACAAACATTCCTTCACATTTATTTCTCTAAAATTATAATCTGCAGGAATTCAAGTCTATTTCAACAAGTATTCTCTGACTTCTCAACCTTCAACCCATGTATTGTACTAAGTACTATAGGTTCTACTTTTTTTTTTATTTAGGCCTCATGTTGTCAAATGGTCAATGCAGGAGAACAGTAGTAAACGCGTTTGAGTTGACCTTGATCCTGTCCTACGTTACTTATAAATAAAGAAATATTCTTGAATTTTATATCTTGTAAGCTCCTCTGAATCGAGGTATGACTGCGGGATAGAAACAGAAAACTTATTTATTTATGTTTTCCATTTAAAATAGGCGAAGGAAAATCATGGGTTTCTTTGCCAGTTGAACAGGCAACAATGCCAAAAAGATTAATTGTTTATCCTGAATCTGGGCAGCTGGCTGTCTGCGCGTGTAGCACAGCGGTATCGTCACCATCCTCCCCACACCGGGTGGAAAAGGATTGGGTTCGATTCCCGTCGATGATGCGAGGAACTTTAATAGGCTTTTTTCACCCCGTGGCCGAGTTAGTCGGTCTCAGGCGTAGATAGAAAGTTTTTTTCCCCTCAGAAATTAGATTTATTTTTTCGTCCAACAAAACAGGCAAATCGACCAGAGAACACACAGTTTGTGCTTCTATATCAGCCGTACCGTTCGTATGACCTTCTTGGGTATTGCCATCAATGGACTCTGGATCCCGAGGCGGGAAAAGCACGCTGTTGGAATCTTTTAATGCAGCATTGGCAAGACAGATGATCCACTAAGGGTCTTGTTTACTTTAAAGTTTATCTCTGACATCATCTTTCCTATATTAGAGTCTAATCAAAGATGGCTCCAGCCATGTCTGTACACTCTCTACTTAGTCTTCAGTCATGGCTCTGTTAATGCGAAGTTTGTAAATTTCAACCTTGTTGAGTCATCCCTCTATACTTGCGGCGCCCCCAGAAGACTGGGAACGTATTCGATACCATTGCCATCAATACCTAGGTCTGCGACAGAACCCTCTTCTCTTCATTGTAGCTGCCTTGGAACTGAATCAGACTTCCTGAGCACAAAAGAAAATTTCCAGTTTCTGCAAATATTTCTTCTCCATGCCTTTGATCGCTGGAGATGCCTTCTCACTCGACTACGGGATATTTCCATGCGTTCCTAGCGGAGACTCCTACTGACACTGCTAGCATTGACTAGCATTTGGTGAATGTGGGATTAGATATATACACTCAAAGGACAGAATTAATGGGATACTTGGTTTCTGAGTAACACGACGCTGTCACCCCTATCACTAGTGGACGAACACACCACTTGGCAAGTATGGAGGTAAACTGCATCACTGCATTCACGTGGACGGTAATTGGATGTCAGTATGGATAAACGTCGCGAGTTAACCGACTTTGAAAGAGGAATGATAGTGGGCGCCCGACGCATGGATCACTCTATCGTAGAGGGTGGTACAGAAATTGCACTGTTCCCCGTTTGTCAGTATCAAGAGTGTATTGGGAATACGCCATTTCGAATAACATCTCATCGTGGACAGCGCTGTGGGGTGAGAAAAGTGGTGGATTAACGTGGCCATCGACATCTGTCTCGCATTGTTTCAGCCAACCGGAGAGTGACAGTGGCACAAATCATTGCCGACTTCAACGAGGGAGGTGCCAGAAACGTCCCCACCAAGGCCATCAGGCGATCATTAGCCGCAATAGGTTATGGGAGCCGCCGACCCACCAGAGTCCCATTGCTAACACCACGACTGTGCTCAGTTGAGGAGCCTATGCTCCTCAACTGAGCGAAAGAACATCGGCATTGTACCTTGGATGATTGGAGACGAGTCTACTGGTCCGATGAGTCCCATTTCCAGTTATTTCGAGCGGACGGGTGGGTGCCTATCTTGCGGAAACTGCACGAAGCTATGCACCCGTGATGTCAACAAGGAACTGTTCAGGCAGGTGGACGGTCGGTAATGGTCTGGGGCGTGTTCAACTGCCACATATTGGGTACTTTGGTACGTCTAGACGCATCTCTGAACGGTCCAGGTTGCGTGTCCATCCTTGCAGACCATCTGCATCGTTTCATGGTCATTGTGCATCCACAGGGCAATGGACTCTTCCTGAAGGACAGTGCACTTCCTCACAGAGCCGTGGCGATTAGAACGTGGTTCGAAGAGCATTCTCATATTTTATTACAGTGGAATGGCCTCCCCGTTCACAGGAAATGAATCCTGTAGAGTATCTTTGGGATGCTGTGGAAAGGTCCGTTCGAGCTTTGGATTCCCCCAGGAATGCTGCGGAATTATGGATAGCGGTGCAGCAAGCAATGGATGGAAATAACTGTGGAAGCTTTCGTGAACTATTGGACTCAATGCCTCGCTGTGTGACTGCCCTTATTCGGGAGAAAGATGGGCCTACCCATTACTATGTAGGTATCCCATGTTTTCTGTCCACTCAGTGTATATGTTTTCTTTCTATTTATTTAGTGTATTTTTTACTTTTATATATCTAATTTTAGTTTATTTTCGTGTTTTTGCTGGCACTCAGGCTTTGCCTTTTTCTCCTGTGGGGAGCTTTTTTTTTTAAAATTGTTCTATCCACTTGATAGGTCGGTACGTGCATAGTTGCAGTCCCTCTCCTCTTGGCAGATGGGCACTGGGCAAGCTTTACAGGCAGTCACTTTCCTGACAATAAAGTGACCAGAAACAACTAAACAACACATACACTACTTAAACACAGCACTACGCACCTTTCTGGCTAATTTACAGAATTATGTATCATCACAGTGTACCACGGCGGGGTTGAACTAACTAACGTTTAGGAGTCGCCCTACGTAAGATACAACACATGTCCATGTGCCTGTGCAGCTGGCTAAGTGATCATCCCCACAATCATGAATAAAAGTAAATTTTATTCACAGCCAGGTACATGCGTGTGCTTGCCTGTAGGTGGCCCTTTACAAGAATAAATTGATGTAGCTTGCAGCAAATTCAAACGTAGTAAAAAAGTGTTCGTTTTAATTTGGTTAACCACGCATGGAACTGTAGTACATATTTATCATGGAAAATTTAGCTAGTCTTAACTTTAATGGTACCGTTTGGAGCCCTCGTAGGTACACAGCTAGTAGAATCGCCATCCTCCCCCACCGGGTGGAAAAAAACATGGGTTCGAGTCCCGTTGATGACGAGAGGAATTTTTATAGGCCTTATTCAGAACGTGGCTGGGTTAGTCGGTCTCAGGTGAGAACAGCATGGTTTTTTCTCCCGGAAACTCGGGTTTTTCATCCAACAAACAGAAAATCGACCACAGAACGCACTCAATTGAAGACAGTATATACGAAACGATATGGCCTTAGTCGCACTTCAAACCTAATAACAACAGCACTATTTGGAATTTATTTTTTATTTTTATAAGACAAAAAATTTAAATGGTATTTTATAGAATTTAGACTTTGTTTCATTTTCGTATCTGAACATTAGCATCTATTGCAACCAGAACTAACCTGCAATGTTTATAACATAAATATTTTTCCTTTTTAAGTGTAAGGCTTATTAAATAGCATAAAGTTCTCCCCACTCTCTTTTTTCCTTTTTTTTCCCTTTATGATTAAGCATAACCATTCGTATAACCATTCTTACCTACCAACATAAGGTAAATTCTTTAACTTTGTTCTAAAATTAAACAAGCAGTTCTTTGGAAAGGCTGAATTTAGCTAAAGATCCGTGTTAGTTGACATTATCAATGTAAGGTTTTATTAAGTATTCTTTTTTTTCTAAAACAGACTCGAAAAGTTTATTAATTTTTTTTCTTTCTGTGAAACTGAACTCTCTGAGAACGCAAACCATCTTATAATGAGGGACTTTAGGCAAAACACCATTAAAACTCTCGTGTAGAACATTGAAATTTTTTTCCCCCGAATCTAACAAACTTTCTGGTGTAGGGTTTATTAAAGATGAACAAAAAAATCTTTGTTTTTATTTTGTTTTTTCACCAAACGTCCAAGAAAACGCCAGCCCTTGAAAATTGTCTCCGTTATCGAACTGGAGTTATTGATTTAACATTAAGGTTTTCGGGTAAGGGAAGACTCTCGGGAATGATATTTGAGTCGATGCATTTTGTGTGTGGGGGAGTGCACTATTTTATAATGCACTTTTGGAGAATACTGAGAAAAGCAATTAATTTATTCTGTATACGAGAAAAACGATTCATTCATAAACAGAAGCAATTTTATGTTTTTTTTTTGATTATTTTGGAGATTTTCAATTGTTCAAAAATAATAAATGGACAAGTTTTATTTATTTATTATTTTTTAAAATTAAATAATCAAAACCTAAACTAATAAATAAAACTATTTACTCTGATGAGCTGATACAGAACATTTCCACACAATATGTGAATTCTAATAAATTATGATCAAACGAATTTCCAATAACTGGTGTTAAATTTTGTTAATTACCCCATAATTAAATCGTCCAGCTTATTAAATTATATTCAATGTCATTGTGACCTTAATTATAAAATATAATTCATTTGATTAAATAAGTAACACGTATTTTTAATTGTGCAAAATATATAATTATAAATTAATATTTATAATGATGTTTTGTCGTTCGTTTACTTGTTATTTCTCGTTCAAAATATTTTAAATCGGATGATATTAGTGACTAATGTTGAGTATAGATGGCGCCATCTCATAAGCTTCCTTTACGAACTTGTATATTCAATACAAATACTGCGCATTACGCATTCTGAAAATACGAGTTTCTGGTTAGTTTACTTTAAATTATTGAAGCTGTAAACTCATCACTTTATGAGCTTGAACATTGCAGAAAGCTAATATAAATATTCAGGCATAATTTTGACGCTATAATTGGTTCACTGTTGTGATTAATAAATGTAATCCACTTGGCAATTACGGTTAATGGTTGTAGGTAATTTTATTCACATTTAGGAGCATTGACTGCAGTATTAAGTAAATTAAAGCAGAGTGCGCTTTTTATTGCTTGTTCTGTGGTATACAGGAGATATGCACGAGGAAGATTACGAACTAAAATGTAAAATAGGTCATATTACAACCTAAAAGAATCATTTATCAGAATGCCACCAGAAAAACATGGATTCGAAATTTCAATTTCGACTATATTTTCTGTTATTTCTGCTTGTTTTCACACTTAAACTTTTTTGGGATGTCTTACTCATTGCAAGGACTTTCTGCTATTTTCAAGATTTTTTTTAAACCTGGAAACAACCGTAAAGATTTTCCATTTCTCTGGCAAAACATCAAAACGTTTTCACACCTCTTCAAATAACTGATTATTGATTTCGCAAAACTTTCTACTGTTGTTCTTTCTTGAAAAAGTTGAAGACAAGGAACTTCCACTATAAACTTAACTCTTGTTTTTATTTATTTGTGAAGAACTTTATTCAAGTATTTTTCCAGTGTGATCATTTAGCATTCTAAGAAATTTACGATAGGAATATAAGTAGGTGAAGTGGCATCCAATCATGGGGGGGGGGAGGGGGGGATTTATAAACTCCATACCATTACTCTTTGGCAACACCATTGATAAGACATTTACCCTTATAGTAATTTAGTATGTACAGTAAACAGTCGAATTACTGATCTAATTCATATGCACTCACTGGCCAAAAAATTAGAAACTATTTGCAATTGGCATCAATAGGTAATTAACACTTTCTCGTGCTTTTACTCAAGCGGCTGGAGGAGTGGAGGTGGTATCCTAGTATGGGGTATGTTCTGTTGGTATGGATTGGGTCCACACATTCCGCTAGAAGGTCATGTTACCTTCAGTGAACATATTTCTGTCATATCAGAACAATTTTACCCTACAGTGCTTCACTTTTACTCGGATTGCGATGGATTCTTTCAAGACGACAACGCAACTATCTATCGTGCAAAAATTGTATCTGAATGGCTCCAGGAAAGTTTCCAAGATTTCCAACTTCGACCCTGGTCGCCGAATTCTCCATATTTGAATGTAGCAGAGAATGTCTGGGATATGTTGGAAAGGGCAGTTCGGCTTCGCAGTTTTGTGCAGAACACAATACAGCAACCGACAAATATCCTGATGGAAGAGTGGTCAAATCTGGAGCTAGACTCCCTCAGACACCTAATGGAATCCACGACGTATATGGGCTGTATAATTCGGGAAAAAAAGGTGGACCTATTGGATATTGAATAAAAGGTTCTAATTTTTTTAGTCTGTGAGTGTATTAATAGATGTTCATTTAATAAAGAACACGTTACAAAGTTAGTGTATTTGTCTTTTGTGTAATTTAGGAAACCAGCTATTGGAAAAGGAATTTCTTTCAAGATGTTGACCAAAGGAAGAAGAAGAGAAATAGAGGAGGATTTAGGGAATAAAATGGAACCCAAACATCAAGTAATGAGGCTATTACATCTGTAGCAGTGATAGTTTCTGTGTTCACAACGGCGGAAATAATCCCTTTGCGCCAGTAAACTAAGATATACTGGTTCAGCTTTAAGTTTCGTTGCTTTACAAGATTAGAAGTTATTTAGGTTGGTCCATTATAGAAAATAAAAAGCCAGAAAGAGGAGGGCGAGACATTCCCTGAATGTCAAAACACGGAATTCTAAGAATATTTATAATTTGGAAATTATCAGGGTGTGTGTGTGTGTGTGTGTAAGGGTACGAAAATGACCAGTGTGTGTGTGGGACGAGTAATACAAATAAACAAACAAAATAATTTCAACGTAAAAAATATAAATATGCAATCAATGTTAAGATTAAATGTGATGTCTTTTTAAGAATTTTAATAAAGATCGCAATAAGGTTAGGGTGACCCAAACTTCCCATTTTTACGGTGACCAATTCCATAAAATTGCCTCAGAGTCCAGAAAACGTTTGTTGGAAGCATTCGATGTCCCATATATTAGCGGTTCGAAAACAGGCTATTCAATTTGAATTTATGCTCTTAAGGTGATGGTATTTATTTCTCCCTTTCTTACATCCACACTTAATTACTTTATTAACTATGCTTAGTCGGATGCAGTTTTGTTTAGTTCTTTGAATAAAAAAAAGTACAGATACAAAATGACGATAATAAAACATTTTTAATTATAAAAAGATAGGTATGATGTTTAAATTATATAAAATCAGAGATAGTAAAGGACGACGTGCATAAAACATGGCTGATAAAAAGTTTACAGCAACGAAATGAAGAACTAAAAAAAAAAAAAAAAACGAAAAAGTGTTAGTCTTTTTCGATTTCTTGAACTTTATCCAAATTTGAGATCACAGCACTCTTAAACTCGCTTATTCATACGTCAACTACCTAAATATGAATCCCATTCCAAAAATTGTCCAATCCGAAGCTGCTTCTGTATTAAAACTCGCTCTAGCCACCTGGCCAATGGCAAGCTCTCTTTTCTCTGACGTTCCTTGTTTTGTCTTCGTATCTTCCCTTCACACTTGAGTTAATTTTACTTTGTCCTGCAAGTGTGAACTTCTTATTTTCCGTGTGCTTTAATAAAAAAAAAAAGTTATTCCGAATAGTGGATATGTCATCTCTGATCCTTCATCTGGGATCGTGATTCTCAACCGATCACTGTTCTGCGGGAAGAATGGAGAAGGAGGACCCCCCACTCCTCTGCGGTCCATAGTTCGTTGGTGGAGAAAGCCTATCCAGGAGGATTGAGTAAACTGAGCAAAGGGAAATTGACGCGCTACTGAGGTGAGTGGCAGTGACGCCAGTGTGAAACCGATGTGTGTGTTCTGATACTTTTTTTGGAGGGTAGTGTGTTTTACTTTGAGATTGCCACATAGGTTTAGGGGAAATTTATTAAACATTCAAAAAGAATGTTACGTATTTCGCGGATTCGAACACTTCCGGAAATTATCATCGATAGCTAAACTTCGCCTTGATTAACATGCCAATTCCAAAAAGTCTTCAGACAAAGAATCCATCCAAGAGGTGATATTACGCCACATGAAGAGATTTCTATTTACTCTCACGAATTCGACGATCAAATTACTTCGCTTCTCCGGAGCAATGCGCTATCCCCTTTTGCGATACAGAATTGTGCATTCCTCTCTGGAAGAAAATCATTATATGTGGATTTTTAGAATTTTCGTAAGATTTCATCGACCAGGGTATATATTAAACTCAGCAAACGGTAATTTTTATATGATAGACTAGAGATTCAATCTAACTGGCTTACTCAATTAAAGGATAATCTTATTTCTGTTCAAGAACTTACTACGTGCATATGTCAAAGCTTAAAATGGACAAATAACCTTATAGAAATATTTAAACTTAACTATGAGTTCATTCCCCGACTAAAGAACGTAGTATTCTCTAATAACGCTAATAATATTGAATCTCCCTTAAATTATAGTAAGATTTGTGTGGGTATTACTGTCTAAGTTGCGATTCAACTTAGACAATAAGAAACTTGGCTACTTCATCCATATTCAGTGACATAACCTTATCTTCCAATGGATAACATCAATCTTGTGAAAGCCGCATTTGTTTTAATGGAACCCGAACATCAGACACGCTGGTAATATAACTGTTAGCTAACCTGTGACTAATATTTCACTTAATTTTTCAAATTCCCCTTCTTCAAGTTCCTAAAGAATTGAATTATTAATATTACAGATAAAACATAATTTAGATACTGTAACACCCAGTCCTCGATTCTTTATTTCTCGAAAGGAACTTGAAATCATGGAAGACAACATTTCCTGGACGTTTTATAATACTTAGGTCATCTGGGAAAAAATTGAAAACCCGGGTACGGTTCGTTTTGCATTCAATGAGTTCCTGGCAGTCAACAATCTATAATTACAAATCCAGATCATGCCCTACATCTTATATTCTACAATGACAACACTTATGTTAATTCCGACATTCTTCCACCCCACCACAAAGCTTTTACTTTTATCTTGCCTTTGAATCTAGTTAATCGAAATCTTTCAAATAGTTCTTCCAGAATTAATTTCAAGAAAGCCAATTGGTCTGACTTCAACAAAATTTTAACTACACTGGAATTCCATTTATGGCAACGTTTCACGTGCTATGGCCTTTTTAGGATATCACGTGCTATGGCCTTTTTTGGTTTAACAGGAAGTTAATAAAATGTCCGAAGTTAAGAGAAATTATATAAAGGGTATAAAACTAACGAATCTTATGTGAAATACTTTTAAGCAAAGAAAATAAAGCAAAATCGGACTGCGCGCATGAAAATTCATATAATGGATTTCTTTTGAACCATTGTAAAGCGTTAATCGTGATTATAAATAAATAATCTTTATCGTGGTACATAAAAGTACGCATAAATGCCTGAAACCAAGGGTAAAACAAACTTCATAAAATTTATTGACCATGTGATATTTGTTACTAGGGTATTTTATTCCGGACCATACTGTACATAATTAATTTTTTTAAGAGACTTTTTTTTTCAGGTTTCTCTCAGTTATAACATGGTCAATAAATTCATGGTAAAAGAAGTAGAAAAATTCACACAACGGAGAGTGAAGGGGAGGGGGGTGGGTTTCTATTCACACACCCATTCCAGCGAAGCAGTACTTTAAGAAAACATTTTTCTCTCGTTACATTTTTAAAAGCCTTTTATTGTACTTCAGTTGTGTTGCGTTGTACGTAGTTATGTTGTACAGAGATCTTCGATTTGGTCTTTTTACTCCGGGCTTTTTAACGGGACAACCCCCTGAGGCAGACGACTTCTAATCCTCCTACGCGATCGTTTTGAACGGCCAAACGAATCTGAAACGTCCTCAGCGCGTGCTTAAGTGATTGAGTGCGTGCGCTTGTTCATTTCAAATGTCACGAGCAGAGAGCGAAATGTGCACGAGCGCGCAGCATCACGCGGAGCATTGTTCGCGGAGCTCGTGTCTCGAGTGAAATGTAACGCCGAGCGTGAGGCACGAACATTAATTTTGTCGCGATTATGGCGCTGTCCCTCACACTTGACGCATCGCTCTGTCAACGTAATAAGAACACTAAGTCGCGCGCATTTCAGAAGATTTCATCACCATTGCTAAAACAAACCGACTTCGTAAAAGCCGTGGAAACACACTCAGTTATCGACTTTGCACCACACGAAAAATTCTTCGGTGAATGGGACACGCCAGTTGTTATCGAAAAGAATTCGTCAGTTCGGGAGACAAACACGCACCATATTTAAATTGTCTTTCATGCCAAGTCGCATTTTTTTTAAAAAACTGAAAAGTAGACTTTGCAATTTTTAGTTGTAGTTGGCCTTATAATGATTAAATTATTATTATTTTTATTTTTTAAATACCGAATAACGCTGTACTCCCAAGTACTTAAGTCCTTCGACGAGCAGGCACTGCACATGCTGGCTCGTCTGGGGACTGTTTAGAATTTACGTCTAGGTAACTAAGTGTCAGTATATAGTGTTTATAAACTGCGAGTATTGTATATCGATTTGTCTGTTTTGTGGGATGAAAATCCAATTTTCGCATTAGAATAACTAACCCAGCCGTGAAAACGGCCAATAAATCCTGGGTAGGCAATGAGAAGTAAAAAAAAAAAAAAATGTGCATAGCCTTGTTTCTACTGAGTGTTCCACCAAAATTTGAAATGTGTTGTTCCATCGTTTTTGGAAACTCGAACGATGGACAGGATTCAATTGTGCGTCAGACCTGGCTACACTTTGTTCAGATCAAGTGCGATTTTAGAGGATGATGATGATATGGAGGCTGTCATGGTGTGGGCTGTCTCTAATGGTTTGAGCTGGACTGGTTTGTCTTACATTGCAGTCCCCCACGGCAGTGATCTGCATTGACATTTGGACAGTTCTAAATTGCCTGCACTGTGGAAAATACACTGATACAGATCTCTCCGTAATAGCATAAAGCCCTGGTGGGTAGCACAGTTGGTAGAATTGCCGTCCTCCCCACATTTAGTGGATAAGACCGGAGTTCGAGTCCCGTTGATTACGTGAGGAATTTTTATGGGCCTTTTTCACAACGTGGATGGGTTAGACGGTCTCAGACGAGGGTAGCATGGTGTTTTCGTCCAGAAAAACAAAAACAAAAAAAAAAAAAAATCTCAGAACACACGCAATTTACAGACAGCATACACGGAGCAATGTGGCCTTAGTCGCTGATGCTCCTGAAACCCTACTACAACAGCATAAAACATCCCAGGCACAGTCATGCACGTTGCTTTGGCTTTGTAGCTCGGTTTGAATTGAATGAGTTGAACTGATCTGAAAATATGAATCAAGGAACAGCCTAGTGGTCAGACGTGCCTTGAGTGACCGGGGTTCAAGCCCGTGACTACTCAATACGTGCTGTTTCTTGTATTCTATCTATCTTATGAACTCCTCTGACTGGTTGGTCGTCCCGGAGTATAAACAGAAAATTTATTTATTTTATAATCCTCTTCAAGTGGAGAAATAATTAAATCAGCTTTCTACTACTGGAATTGGCAGAACTAGTCGTTGGTTGGGTTTTAGGTGTCACCGACTTGGATCACAATGCGTCATTGTGTATTTTGTCTGTTCATGGTGTGACATGGGGGCGGGGAACTACACCCTTCTCACGAGATTGGCTAATTACAGTCCGGATTGAAGAGGCCTTTAGAAATTCATTCTGACATTGACAGGAATCGCACATAGACCTGTCTAAACGAGTGATAAGTGACGAAACCAATATATTTTCAAGGAGGACGAATACTTCAAAACTTTTTCGAAATATATTTGTATGCTAACGTAAAAAGAGTTTGTATGTTTCTACGACTTTACAATACGAAGCAATCGTATTGTAAAGTCGTAGGGCAATAACCACACATTTAATTCGAAAGGTGTGATGCACAAACGAATCCAAAACCCGTTTTTTTTTTTCTGTGAACCTGGGGTTATATTCAGTAGATGTTGAAATGTCCCTTGAAATTTGGCATAAGGATATTTATAAATGGTATAAAAAACTCTCGAGTTGTTGCTTCTGTAAAGGAAAGTAAAGAAAAAGTGGTTATCCGTCCCTAAACGAAGCTTTCGTCCATAATGTTACATTAATATTCCTTTGCGTCCTTCTGAAAAAAATCTGGTTTCGAATCCAGTCGATGATCTGAGGAAATCCTTGATGTCTTTTCAAGTGGAGATGAACTAGTCGACTTGGGTGGAGGTTAGCGCTTGCAAACCGGTTTTATAAACCGGTTAAATCCGGTTTTCATATTGAGTTGTTAAAACCGAAACCGAGCTTCTAAAACCGGATTCGAATATTTTCTTAGTTAGCCCTCGAATATAGTTTTTTGTTACGCACATTTTCGTTTGTTTGTTCGTTTGTCTGGATCGTTCAACTGCTTCATGTTTTAAACATGTTTTTTATTTTATTTTAAGCTACGAATCTCATGGGCAAGTGGCCCAAATCTAGGAGGGATACCTTTTATCTTCCCACCTGTATCATGGCACGATGCAGGTGTACTCATTTACGACTGAAAGTGAAAGTGTGTTTAGGGTCCAACGGCACCAGCTGAGTGAGTCGGAGCGATAGCGTAAAAGAAAATGCTCAACATTTCTCCGTTCCATCTATCTTGTTCGCCAGGCAAGTTATGGAACGCGCCTTATTCGTGGTTACCCACTAGAAACAGATTCGCTGAATACTGCATCAAATTTCAATCGTAGAAAGTTTCTTGCTTCTTTATTCCTATTAAATTTGCGATCAAATGTTCTCCAAAAAGCAGCTTCACCAAATTTAGCTTTTATGTAATTTTGAAAATAAAATAGATTTAACTGGGGAAAAAAATTGCAAGTAAATAAATAAAAAATTTCTTTAGTGAAAATTTTGAAACTTGCCTCGTTTAGACTCTTCATTCAGTGCTTGCGGGAGTGACTCATAGTATTGTGCCTTTGTTATCTTCAATATTTTTATTTAAAATTGTCGGTGATATAAATTCCTACTAATTAATATCTATTACTCTTAATATGTCTAAGATGAAATCAAATGTATGGAATTATTTTGCTCGAAAAAGCAAAGATGAAGCACAATGTTCGAAATGTCAGAAGATAATGAAGTCGTCTGGATGATCTACATCAACTTTGATGTTGCATTCAAAGAAAATGCATCAGATTGACATTAAACGAGATAACAGTGAACCTCCCGTAAAAATGGTATGAACATTAGAAAACTTTATCGTTAAAAAATCTATGGAAGAAGAGATTTCAAAATTAGCCGCTTTAGATGGATTTTCTTTTAATTCAATTGCCAAGAGTGAGTTTATACAATCAAGCCTTCACCTTCAGAGAAATAAATACGATAAATTACCACCAGCCTCAGTGAATGGAATTGAAAATATGGTTCTGAATTATTATAAAACTAAGAAAGAAGAACTCATTCAGCATTTCAAAAATTCATTGGTTTTGGGTGCACGGTATTCATTGACGAATATACGTCTATACAAAATAAAATGTATATGAATACAAATGTGCATTCAAAAGACAATCATTGGTCGTTAGGTCTTATTGAGATTAATGGCTCACTTGATAGCAGAAGAACTGAGCAAATTGTGAATGGACACTTGAAGGGATTTGGTTTGAACTTGGATGACGATATTGTTGCCTGCACCACTTAATGATGATTAAGTTTGGCAAAGCAAATTAAGCCTAATCGTCAACAATGTATAGTCCATTGTATACATCTGTCAGTTATAGATGTACTTTTATGAAAAAGCAATCAATTATGGTGCCACAGTCTCTGAGTCTCCCAAAGACAATGAAGAAAATGAAAATAATGAGGAAAGTAGTGATGATGAAGAAGTTGAAGAAAGCCAGCAAGGCATGCTTTATCAAACCGACTTTACCGATGAGCTCATTTATTTCTTCAATCCAATGGCCAATATTGCACAAACTATTAACAAAGTCAGAAAAATTTGCAAGGTTTTTCGAAAATCGCCTACCAAAAATGACATTACAAAATTTTGTTAAAGCAAAATTTAATGAGAAAGAATATAAACTTATATTATATTGCAAGGCTAGATGGGATAGCACATTCTATATGATTGAGAGATTTTTGAAATTGAAAAATTGCATTCCAAATGCTCTATGTGCAGTACTGTCAATTGAAGCTGTGGCTAACGATGACTGGAAAACACTTGAATTGCTACGTGAAACTTTGCGACCAGTTGAAATGATTCTGAAGGAACCTCAGAAGATACAGACTTACTTAAAGCAGTCTTCAATAGAATTTCTGCTTGCTAAGCTTGATACAGCAGAAACCCCATTTGCTTTAAAGTTTCACCAAAGCCTTTTGCAGCGTTACAATGTAAGACGAAATTGCCAAACTGTGGCTTTGCTGAGTTATCTACACAACCCCAAAAAGTTTAGGAAAGAAGATTCAGGTTCAAGAACTTTTGATTTTCCAAGTAAGCAAGTTTTGAAAAAGCATGCTGAAGAGATTTATCAGAGATTATTTGCAAAACATTCCGAAGGAGTCTTAGCGTTGAGTGAAGAAACTGAAAATAAACGAACTGTTCTTTTAGAAGAAAACAAAGACTCGTCTAGTTCCGATGTCGGAGATACACTCATGCGAGAGTATGATAGTGTAATAAAGAGATTAACTGAAGAGCCTTCAAAATATCCGAGTGAATTGGAAATCATCAAAGAATTTAAAAGTTTGGAGGTCACTAGCAGTAGAAGTGAAAAGCTGGAGAAAGTTTATAGAGTACTGCTGACCATTAAACCAACAAGTGTCCAATCTGAGAGAGTGGTTTCGATCACTGGTCTCTTTAACACAAAAATAAGGTCAAGTCTATCAGGAAAAATGCTTAATATACTGTGTTTTTTAAAGGATCATTTTCAGAAAAAAACTGAGCAATAAATAGTAAAGTAATTTCCCCAATCTGTTTTTTTTCGCATTATATTTATTTATTTATTATTATTATTATAGGGCTTATTATTTTTTTGTTTACTATACGAGAAGATAGTTTTTATTCAAAGGATTTGAATACAATTTGTAATTTTGTATAATCTCAAGCTGGTTACGTTTTTGGAGCATTTTAATTAATTTATTTTTTTTTCTATAAGAGGTGATAGATTTTGTTTAAAAGATTTGATTACGATTTGTACAATCTACCCAAGATAAAATAAATACCTGTGTTACAAGCTTTTAATTATTTTCCCTAAGCCTGAGAAAATCGGTTTTAAAACCGGTTTTAAGAGTAAACTTCGGTTAAACTCGGTTTTGAAATTTCTCGGTTTTATGCAAGCCCTAGGTCACTGGAGGTATATTGGCTAGATTATTTTCTTGGGTTTTTCTACGTCAAACAGACCAATCGGCATCATGACACCCGCAATTTACAGACAAGAAATACTCAGTCTTTTGGAACTGACCAAATTCAACCCAACCCTTGAGTAAACCTATCTGGTTGACTATGTATCTTATAATTTGTGCGCTATGATTATTCAGCGAAGTCTATCTACGAGTTTCACAAAATAATGTCAGAATACGTTTGCACTGATAATTCCTTGCGAAATAGTTAAGTCCAGTACGATGAATCTTCATTAATTGCTCTCCCAACGCTTGTTTGGATGACGCATATTTGGCGTGTTTTTTTTTTTTTAAACTTTCCGACGTTAATCCCCAAAGTGAATTTAATGTTTGCTTTCTTGGAATCTTCTTTTGTTTAGTTACTTGGAAAATTAAACGCTTTTTCTAAGAAATAAGGGGATTTTGTTTCTCATTCTTAAAGGAATTCAACAATGATTTTTTTTCTCCCATGTCAGGAATGTTATTTGTAACGAAGGAATTTTTTGTGTCCAGAAACGAGATTAGTTGGAAAGTTCAAATTGTTTTTTCTCGAATTAAACCCTGTCTAAAACCTGCAACAAATAATTTAAAAGGAACAGAACAAATCTAAGACCTTAGAGACAGAATTACGGTGGTTTATGCTTCATACCTGATTTGGATGTTTCATTTTAATTTCTGCCGGTTATACTATAAACATTTGAAAGTCATAACGTGTCACTAATGAATATTTATCCTTCCAGCACGTGACACGTCAACTTCAAGAGTAATCCCTAAACTTAGCAGGAGCCCACGAAGGTTGACAGTGTTTCTCTTAAAACATTCATCTAGAAATTACAGCACTTTCGCCCACCATGCCCACAGATGAGGACATGGCGATCTACAACTGGAAAGGTGGTAGCATAAATATCTTCACAAAGATATTTGGTGGAAAGCCCAATTTATTCGACATTACCTCGATTCAAGTCAGTTATTTTGATATCAAAATCTAGAGGGTAAACTGCTTTTCTCAAACTAGTTTTTCGTCCAGGAAACCCCACACAGACCGAAAAATCACACAATTTTAGGACACAATATATTCTTGCCTCATAGCCTTGGTTTCTTTAGCGTTTATGACATCCCCTCGTGCTATCTTTGGGTCTAACGATAGCACGAGGGGATGTCAAAAAGTTCGTACACTGACCTAGATAAAACATCAGTAGGAACATGCCGTTTTTAATATAAGTTGTCTACATATTCAATAACCAACATGTGAAATTTCATTCTCGTAGGTGATCGGACACCATAGGTGAAGTCCAGAATCTGAGGAAGGACGCTATGGTTGACAAAGTGGAGTATCGAGCAGTGCCCTACATTTGAAGGGCAAGAAAGCTCAGGAAATTGACGAAGAATGAATGGTGTATGGGCAGAATTGTCCGTCCTCTGACACTGTAAAAAAGTGGAAACGGGAGTTCCAGTGCGGTCGTACAAGTGTCTTTGACGAGCCAAGAGAAGGAAGGCCATCAACATCCACAGACAGTGAGACGGTTGCAAAGGTTGCAAAGGTTGAGAAGCTGGTGCTGAGTGACAGACGTGTGACAATTCATTTCATCGCAAATGCAGTTGGAATTAGTTATGGGTCTGCCCACAGCATTTCACACGACCATATGCACATGTCTAAGGACTCAGCACGATGGGTCTCAAGATTGCTGACGCCTTTGCAGAAGTAATGTCGAATGCGATTTTCTCACCAACTGTTGGATTTGTGTAATGCGGATGTTGAGAACTGTTTTGATTGGTTGGTGACAAATGACGAATTCTGGGTGTACAATGAAGAAACCATTGCGTGGACGCCGCTTTGATTCGTCTCAGGAAGTCATCAATGAAGTGGAGTCGTGGTTTTAGGCAAAAAGTGCGGACTTCTATGATCAGAGCATTAAACAACTGATCCACAGATGGGAGAAATGTGTTACTATGCACGGAGAGTACATAGAAAAGGATTAAATTTCCTGTGAAGTTTCACCTTTCTAGAGCTATTATTTCTAAGTAAGAGTATGAACATTTTGATACTCCGTCGTATAGCGTGACATCGATTCCACTTGTAGAAAACAAGACTGTTATTTAGTACCAAAGGTGTCAATTCAGCACTAATTAACTTCTGCCAATCAGGGCGGAATTAACAGCAATAATCGAGATTTCTGGGTGAGTTTCCTGCAACTGATGACCGGCCTACCTAGATCATCCAGGGAATGATGTTTGGGATTAAGGTCTGAGAATACGGATGGCCATTCCTTATGGAAAATAATTCTATCTGAAGGTTTAATCGGAAAGTTCTACGCCGACATGCATCGTTGTTCATTCTAAGAAAGTCTGGATCTAATTTCTATAGCTCAAAGAAGTGAGAATTCCACGACGAGGACATATAGATCTGTACGGCCATTGATAGTGCTTCCAGCCCAACTATTAAACCATCAACCCCAAACGTGTCTCCTTCCACGATGTTACTTTATCCGGCAACAGATAAAGGCTGCCTTTATCTGTTACTTGATTTGTATGTTTTAAAATGTTGAGTGCAACTCAGCTGGTCACATGGAAATCGTTTTGTTTCATAAATGACACACATTTGGTTCTGCTTTTATTTGTATTTAAAAATGCATTCGGTTTGTTTGTTCCTTGTCATTTTAACACCGGTATATATGATTTTATTCTTGAATGGAGAGAAATTTCTAGTTATGAGTCGAGCAAAGTGCCCATTTAGATGTCTAGGAGTTTGCCCACGCGCATTCTGTGGAGCCCAGTTTCTGAAATAAGGCATCAACCTGATGGATGTCCTGAATGGCTGCTCTATAATGGTTTTCTGTTGTTCGGCAGAAGCTGAATTTATTGGAAATGCAGACAATTTAAAATTTTGTTTTCAGTCTACAGCTCGCGCTTTTATATTTGCATTTTGGATAGAAATGCAACAATTTTTATAGCTTTTTCTTTTAAACTTTGCTTCTTTGACGGTTTTTTTCATTAAAGACTGTTTCTAAGAAAAAAAAAAAAAAAGCGAATTTGCCTTTTTGTGTTTATTGGCCAATTAATGGCTTAATTGGCAACGGTACGTATTTCAGGAATTGGTGCAAACCTCCAGCCAAGATTAAGACCCCAAGTGTCTTATTGATGTGTACGAATAAAAAGCGATAAAAGAATACCATAATGGAAATTCATTTCTCGAACGAAATTCGGATTAGTTGGTTATCCAACGGTAATTACACTCCATCTTATCAGGACTCAGTCGAAGACCACACCACTCACGTAAGGAATCGCTGCTCGATTCTCTTTATTGGTTCGCATTTCGCGAGATAAAACCCAATTGGAGAAAGTTAAATATAAAATTGGGTTACACCTAAGGAGTGCCTGTCCGGGTGATAAAGAAAACTAATAGGAATTAGGCGTGAGTGCTGGTGACCCCGGCATCGTAATCCTTGTCACGGAAGGGCGACTTGGCTTCGACCTTTTGCTTTGTGTATAAGTAAATCGACAGAAACGTCAGCGGAAGTTTAACGAAAAACGTGATCGAACTCCATTTCGAGGTCACTTCGCGATGTCACGACCGCAGCTGCTTTCGTTGGCGTTTTCTTTTTGCACGTGGCTTTAAGATTTAGACCCAGTCGGACAGCACGAACGAAATCAGATTTGTTTTCGAGCAGGCAAAGGTAAAAACAGGATGAAAAGAAGGGCAGAAAACGTTGGGAAAGGAATAGTTATATCGTTGTGAAACCATTGAAGTATTCCTTCGACTTGTTATGATAAGAACTTCATAGCAATGTAAGAATAATAATAAATACAAAACAACCCGAGTAGCTCACTGTTCAAGAAGTTGGCTGCACGAGTGATAGCAGCCTAAGAAAATTTCACACCAGAGGCAAAGTTTTCTTTCCACAGGCTGGCTGGTCAATGAAAATTTATCAATTTCATGCTTTGGCCATCTTCTCCAACTGGACAATGAATATGATTATGGGTGTTGTCAATTATTAAGTCTGAAATAAAAATTATCGTTAAAGTAATTAACTATGCTGTTCAAAACAGCATAAAGCAAATGTTTCCTGAACTTGTAATACATCAATGGCAATGGGAAAATAAATCCGAATGGAAAGAATGTGAGTTCATGCATTTTCTTGAAGTGATGTGAAAAGGTTTAAGGGTAATAATTTTGTAACCAAATTACGTAGTTACCGTAAATCAGAGAGGATTAATGGAGTCATATTACACCTAGGCACGATGAATTTTTATCAGTTTAGTGGTACTATATTAGAAGAATCTAATTTTACCATCTATGTGGTAAATTCCAGTTTTGCAACCAATGACTTTGCAAATGAAGACCATGGGTTTTTGAATTATAATTTGCCCATCAGGACGAGTGTTGGTAAATCTTTTTCTATCCCATTTTTAGGAAGGCTCTTCCTATTTTTATTGAATGGGTGGCGAGAAGTTTGATTGGTAGAAGAAGCTGAACAGTAGTGATATTGGGTGTTCTGACACGACAGAAAAAATCCCACGAAATGTCCCAGAATGAAAAATGATTTATTTGTGCCATATGGGTGAAGACCAGCACCCACCAACAACACATTTAGTACCAAATATCGATTACTGTTTTGATGCAGCGTTGGATATGAAGGAATCAATTGACTTAGCAAGCTGACATTCGAACGCTTCTATCAGGCACACGGCAACGGAATTTCAAATAATAAATTCCGGAAGGGAGAGAGAGACACCCCGTAAGAGTGAATTCCATTCTCCGGTGATTTCGCTGAACCGACCTCGATGCCAACATCGCGAACTCTGTCCTGATTAATCGCGAGCGGAGTGACGTCAAGTAGCTTGATCGGTTTCGCGTAGTGACGTCAGAGATGCGAGAGCTTGTTTTAACTGGACGTGGGAAATGTGTTCGGCAACGCCGAACTTGATTAATGGAATGCGATTCTACCGGGTGCTGTTTGTGGGAGAACCACAATAAAAGAAAAAAAAAAAGTGAAAGGGCTTTGGTGGTATGTGTTTAGGTGGGTTGAGTCCCATTTTTGATTACAAGAGATGCACGGATCCATAGTCAAAGATACGAGTCTTCTTTCTTTCCAAAGAAATAAACATGGCATCCCCAGTTGAAAATTGTATCTTGTTTTGGCTGGAACAGAAGGGATAAATTCATTAATCCCTTCTGCTTCCTAGAATTAAGAGAAAATGGTGGTTCTGTGAATTTGGAGTTGGACGGTAAATGGCTGTTGACTGGTTGCGCCACGTACTCGGATTGGTTTGGAAGAGAAGGAGGGAGGGAGGGAGAGAATTATAGATATCAATTCGCACGCACTGTGCCTCTTTTGAAAAAGCATGCAGTAGAAAAAAACATCTATGAGACAGAGAGTGGAGAAACTTTGTAAGGGATGAGTCATGTATTAACCTAACTGCTGTCTTCTGAATGGAGTCTAGAAGCCTAAGAGAGTTTTTGGAGTCACCATCCCAAATGTGTGAACAATGTTGTGTGGTAGGTAGGAGGGATTCAAAATTTGTACAGAGTGAGCAGTTGTTTAGAAGAAAAGTCACTCCGAGAGCGAAAGAGAGAACCTAGTTTTTTAGACTTAGAGGAAGCAATATTTGTGATGTGCTTATGCCAAGAGAAATTAAAAGTCAGGGTAATCCCTAATAGACCTTGACTAGAGGCCGAGTGCCACTGAAGATAATAATAGGAGCAGTAGACTCTTTGCCAGATATAAGACGGGACAGGACTGAGTTTTAGAATGATTAATATTAACTAAGTTATTATTGCCCCATTATAAAATTAGTTGAAGATGAGAACTTAAGGAATTGGGCGGATATTGAAGAAGACGAAGCCACTTCAAGAAACTTTACTCTTTGCACAGAGCAAAGTTTCTCGAAGTGGAAGGTGGAATGCAATGTGCTGCCATCAGCAAAACTGTGGACAGGATTCCCAGTCAGTGGAAGAAGGTCATTAATATACAAGAGGAAAGGAGTGGGAGAAGGAACTAAACCGTGGGGGACTGAACCTCTCTGTATTCTACAATCACGCGCAGCGAGCGGTCAGAGAGAAAACTGGATGCTCAATTACAAAAGACACCGTCGGCAATTGATAAGATGGATGGATTTCTGACTATTTTGATGGTGTTTATGGAACTGTGATCAGTTGTAGATAAGAATGATCACAAATTCAGCAATGGACGAAGTTTCTTTTATGTTTCTAAATCAGATATTTTCGACCTTTTTTTTTTTTTTTTTTTTTGTTATTTGCATGTGCTTTTACTTGTTAAGCAGAACAGAATACTTCATTGCCATCGCTGTATGCGCGTGCCGCTTTTTAAAATCGTTTAGATATTGGTGGCAGATGTTCGCGTAACATTGGCAGCCAGACCGCCTCGCACGAAACTGCTGGGTCACTGAAATTATTAAATCATTAGGTCGCCAGATAGAAACGAGGTCAGTGTAGATGGATTGCCGGTTGACCGTGTGCCCGATTCTTGCACGAGCGAGACATCCTCGATGAGCGATGGCCTCAGGTAGAATCGTACTGCTGACACAGTACGGGAATATCGTGAGGCACCAGGTAGGAGATGTTTTATTGGGTGTGTTAACGGGGAGGGAGGAAAAAAAATCTCCTCTAACGCGATCATTATATAATTGTACGCTTAAAGCCGGTTACCATGACGACGACCATTGTGGGTAATTTGTGTAATGGAGGCTTCGGCAATCCTTACCAAAAACAAAACCCCGTAAAGAGGACTGACCTACATTGCAGCGTTTAAACGCAGAGGGGGAGTTGCTCGAACACCTTAAATAAATCGGTGTAGTAGCACGTGCCTAATTAATTGTAGAGGTAGAAATAAGAATGGAATCGACTACAGGATATCCATCTTTGGGTTGACGAGTTCCACTGCTTTACAGAAAGGGAAATGTTGCGAAAGAGAACGAGAGAATTACGAGGAGATTCAAATAAAACGGAGTTTTTTTTTATAAAGTGTCCAAATAACCACATAACAAGCCCAACTCTAATTTTATAAAGCTTTATTGTTATCGATAATGAAAACATTGTTACATCTTAAGATTGTCTTTGATCTTTATCCGAAGACTTCCACTTTTGTTTGTTATTGAAATATCTAGCAAAAGTGGTCCGCGTTAATAGTCTTCCGTTAGGTAAGAAAATCATTGAAGACGACACCTTTTGCATCGCAGACAAAATCAGACATTAATTTGGAGTTCGTTTGCAGCTTTTGGTAAGGCCACATTTGACCACAGAAAAAGGACATTGAGCTTCTTGAAAGGGTCCAAAGACGGGCAACTCGAATTGTGAGATTGGCAGAAGGAAGACCGTACGAGGAAAGACTCCATATATCTTGGGCTACAGAGCTTGGCAACCAGGCACCTCAGAGGTGACCCGATTGAGGTTTATCTCTGAGAGGATTAGTAAAATGAACAAAGGTGGAATTCTCACTGTTCTCAAGAATTCCAGAACTAGGAGCCATAAATTCAAATTACAGGACTTGAGGTTTTGATTAGATTGTAGACGGTTTTCTTTTAGCCAGCGAATAAAAGTCAACTGGATAGTTGCCTGTGGGAGGAACAGGGAAGCGTACATTTTTTTTTCTCGAAATAAGCCTTTTTCTACTTAGTCCTCAGACTGTGATAAGTGCTCAACGTGTTTTAGTGTTTAGCCTGTTGGTTCGCTCTGTGGCAACTCGCTAAGTTCTCACCTCACCCGAGATCCATTTGGATGCTACAGTTTTCTCTCCATCGAAAGTCGTGTTCAGTTGTTATCCACTTTCTAAGCAAACCGATTGCTTTTGCAAAGTAAACTTATATGTAGTTCACTTAGTCCTTGCATCTTTATGTTCACAGAGATGAAGCGAGAGGTTAAAGAAAGCGCATTTATTGGATTTCCTTTTAGCTTTAGCGCCTTAATGGCAGTTTGTCGTGCTGGTGGAAGGGAAGAAAGAGAGCGTGAACTGTGTGTGGGGGGGAGGTTGATGAACAATGAAATGTTCCACCGGACAAAAGTGCTCCTCCAGATGGAAGCAGTGATGCGGAGATCAGATTGAAAGTAACCTTCGCGCAGCTTTAAACAAGGGGTGGGATTCAATTAAGGGGTTAATGTGCGTCTCGCAAACTGTTCTTAGATGCCTGCTAGCTTAAGTTTAACGTAATGACAAATGTTATGAAATTATGAAGATATATGGTCCATAATAAGGCCTCCGTAGCCGAGTGGTCAAGCGAGCGAGCGCAGTAGCAACGCTCTTTGAGTAAACCGGGTTTCAAGCCATTGATTGCTAAATATGGTTGATTTGCTAATCCGCACTGGACCAGAGTGACAGATTATGGTCCAATTCCCCCTCAACATGAATCGTTGAGGAGGTTTCATTCCGGCAGTGGATTGTTCATGGATGCAATTTACCTTTTATTACGGTCCATAATGGGTCAGTAACGTCTTACGTCATAGAAAAACAATATCAACAAAGGCGTTAAGCGAAAACATAGTTCGCTTAACGCGAATTCAGTCTTCGCTTAACGCCTTCGTTGATATTGCTTCAGTTGTTTCCTTATCATAATTATACAAACCAGTCTTAGAACGTATTTCTTTTACGCTCAAGAGCCACGTGTTGCTCACATTTCAGGGCGTTTAGAAGGGAAGACTGTGGAGCTAAAGAGCATCGAAGTTATAAGAGAAAGATGGTACCAAAGGACAGAAAAAAGATTTCAAGGTGATTTGCATATTTGTATGCAGCATTTATTGTCGTCCTACATTGATGTCTGCGATCCTCATTTAGGCAGTGTTCTATAACCGTGAAGAATGACCCCCATGTTTCGTGTTTTAACTCAAATTATACCCTAAGATTAGAAAGCCGAATGAAGCAATGGCAAAGATCCAATGAATAATTAGGTCAACAGTAATCTAGTGTGCAGTGAATACAAGCGCGCACGCACATACGGATATGCTGTTGAATCACTTGGCATTACGTATCCTTTTCAGACAGATGAACCCCGTCTGCATTTTTTTCCGAGAGAGAGAGAGAGAGAGATTTTTATTTCTTCATTTGTGAAAAAGAATCAAACATCGAGCGACGGTTTTCTCCTTTCTCACTTTCTGTTGTATTCCTTTCTGGCCGGGGTGTGTATTTCGTCGCCATGGTAACTCAGTAATCGCCGAGTTATACCGCAGGGTGTAATATGGGTGTGGCAAGGATATGCGGAAAAATAAATGGCAGTACAGCCCGCCAAACTTCCAATTAAAGCGAAAGTTAATCGACTAAGTGAGTCGACTTATCCGCCCGCACGCGCAGAAATAAACAAAAATCAAAGATAACCGAAAGGACGCGAGCCATATTCGTTGAAAGAAAATCCAAGTTAATTGTTAAAAAAAAAAAAAGGCAGTTTTTCAGTTCACTCAACTTGTACTTACGCCTTGTGGTCTGAATAATTTATATGGAGGCCTTAAACTTTTGGCAGGTGCCTGTATATTAGAAAAAAAAAAATATAACTACAGCACGCGCAGAGATTCGCGTATATGTTGGAGTATACTCGAACCATCCGGGGAATCTACGAAGATGCTTATTAGTTTATAGGAACAACTTAATTCCTTCTAATTTATCTCTGTAGAAGTTGCCACTTAATCAAAAAATATTCGCCTTAGGTTTATGATAAAGTCAAGACGTGAATTATGGTTTAATGTAAGTCTTTTTCAGTCAGCAGCCATTTATCAGTTTGTTTGGTCCTAGAGGGGTTTCCATGAAAATTTAATTTGCTCAAATCTGACAAATCTGCTGCCAGCGTATACGCCAAAAAAATGTATTATGGAATTTCTTGCTGCTTGGAGAATGTGGTGATGAGCGATTAACTTCGCTGTTCCTTATTTTTCGGCTCGAATAATAATTTTGGCACTAATAAACTATTATTAAAACGTGGGAGATGAATTGTATTATCAACATAAACGATTATTTTTAGATAAGAAGCTCGCGCTATTGTTTGATCGCTTCGTTTCACAATAGAAACGATTTTAATTCGATGAAAATTTCTTTCTTGAGATTAACAGTGTTTGGATTTCGAGATAATTCAAATTAAAGTTTATTTATGTCATAAAAATACTCCAGATCTATCTCACAGCTGGTCGTGATCTACTGATTAAGGTTTAGCTAGAAAACTTTATATTCCATTGAGGGATGCTATAAAAGACGATGCAGCGGTTGTTAAATCAGACAGGCTAAATCAAACTCTGGTTGCACCTCTTCTTCTTGCTGTTAGTAACTGCCCCTATGATCAGTTGCCCATGAATTCCCGAGACGTACTTTGTCCACTTCAAATGAGACCAGATTGTAAACGCCCTCTGAAATTGTCACATTGATTCATTGTGCACCTACAAATGATAATGGCACCCATCCAAAGTGTCATACTGATGGCAGGCGTAGGATCCAGCTAGTGTGCTGCATGCCGCATTGTCCAATAACAGTAAACAGACTATGCGAACTACAATAAGGGTCAAATAAGGTAAATCAATTTTCATTTGAAATAGCTGGGATGCTGTCCTTTTGCGAGGACCATCAGCAAGTAGAAACACACGAGGATCGTTACATCAATGGGCCTGGGAACAATTATCCTCCTAGATGAGTCTACTCCCGCCATTTCTCTATTTAATGGATGTGGACAAGCAAGAAAGATGGTGTGCACCGGCTTGTTCGATTGAAGGTTCTCAAGCGTGTTAAATATTGGATGTCTCCCTTGTGTAATCGCTCTACTGGCCAGGATGGATATTTCTCCAACTATGACGACAGCAAGCACGTTTTATGCAATGTTTTAATGAGCAACTGAACATCTTCCAGCTTTTATCAATCATGTGTATCAAGCTGTCATGAAGTAGCAGAACCAGTAGGGATTTCCAAAATACATCTTCCTAATATTTAGTGGTGAATACGTAAAATATCTATGAATATCCACCGTTCAGATCTGTTAAGTGAAACTTCAGACTACTTAAAGACAAGATCAGTTACCTTTTGTCGGTTCAATGTTCCTTTTCCGCTTCATACGAATGGGGTTACCAATACCAACGTTTTATCCTGTTTTGAAATTGTATTTTTACGACTGTCTGTTTCCTCCCTTACTTTCGTAGTGGGAGGGGTTTCTTAAAAGGCAGACCGGAGCGTAATAGAGGCGCCCCAAAGACCTTGGGGCCGGCCACCCGCTCCTCTTTCTTACTTGTAAGGAGTTTCCAGTGCAGGCGACAACGACATGCACGGAGAGGGAGAGAGAGAGAGTGTATCGATCGTACTCAATCGGCGTGGCGTCCGAGCAGCCACCACGAGGAGACTGATAACACATACCGGAAAGGTGCATCTAGTCCGTTGGGTCTACGCATAACGTTCAGATGTGTCAGGCCTAGATTATAACACTTTCATCTTCTTCGTTTATTTGGTTTACATCTTCTGATTGTGAATGATGGACTTCATTAAAGTGGCCCTGAATAATATCGACGTGGGGAAAGCTCGACTGCGAAGAGATGGAAGGAAGCCGCTGGTAGATGCTGGGGAGAACAAGCAGTAAGTTCTATTTTCTGTCACCGTTACTTGAGGGCGTAGCCAGCACTAAAGCAGACGAAGCACGCTCTGTATATTTCAGCTTGTTGTCGCCACTGCCGCTTGCATTTGTTGTTTGTTTATATGGTTAGCGCGCGATTTAGTGCGAGCCAACACTCGCGTCTTTCAGAGCAACAATGCTTTGGCAATTTATTGTTGAATGTTCGTTTGGTAACTGAGACAGGGTGTGGCTTGCTGACTCCTCAGTACATAAATAGATGTAGCCTTGTACAGTTTACTTTCGTATGTGTTTGGATCACGTGACAAGCGGATTAATTTTTGTTTAAATATAACAGTAATCGAAAGTTATCATAAACAGTTCTTTCTTAAAATTATTTTTAATTTTTTTAACTCTCCAAGTTATTTTATTTGTTTCGAAAGTTTCTCTTTAGCCGGACTGCGTGCAGTTAGATAACTTTGTTGCAGAAATATCATTAATCACAAACGATATTTATCTTTCCGGTTGTGATTTTAGGTGTTTACGATGAGTTTTATCAATATTTATTTTTATTTTAGTGTTTGTGTACATTTCTCCTTACACCTTAAGGATAACGTGGTAAGTTGTCATACAGTTTTCCTGGATATTTCGAGCTCTGCTAATTATATTGACAAAATGGATAAAGAGAGAACACATTGACTACGGAATTTTAAAGGATACTGACTGATGCTGTGGACGATGAAGAAAAGGAGTTTTTGCTTCAGGACATCAGTGAACCTTTTCAAAAATAGTAATTAGGATTCTGGCGGTTAGTAACGTTTGCTGCTCTGTAATTTATAATAATGCTGTAATGTTTTAACAGTTGATGTTTTTAGTAATTGTTTTATAACCTTACAGAGCGTGATTTTTGTATCAATAAAAGTGCAGTATCCAATTAAAAAAAGGTAAGAATATCTTTGTACACACGTCTTAAATTTGTAATCAAAACATAAATTTAAGTAAATATATTATTCTACTCTCTTATCATTCTTCCAAAACTCATTCATTTATGTAATTCCTGGTTTGTACTGTAGTAACGAATTTATATATATATATATATATAAAGCAATCTGATATAAAATATATGCCAGTTCATTACTGACCTTTTGTGTCATAACACATTCTTGAGTTTATAACTGTATCCAGTCTATGGCTGACTATTCTACTTTTAAATCAAGAGATAAATACAATTTCTGATTGCTTTTTCATTCGCAACACTTAAAAGAATCAACTGTCATCTAAGATGTATGTGAGAAGGGCTTTTGTATAGTGAAAGGTGAGAGGACTATTTAAAATTTTTCATCCCTCAATGAACAGTAATCCAAAGGTTTTGTTAAGTATTATACAATTTCTCTGGTGATTTTCCGCGAATTAATAATAGATCTTCAACATCATGAATATTGAAAAATGCGAAATGTTTTAGCGTTAAAAATGACAATTAAGAGAGAGATGCAACTCTTCTGTAATGGCTTTCTCTGGTCGTTCATTCGATCTATCAATCGTCCAGTTAAATATTCAGTGTGTTTATGAAGTATGTGTATTTTAGCGTACGCTGTAAGTATCTGTTTTTTGGACAACTCCACCTGAACCTTTGTATAGAAGTGTCTGTATATGAAGATAGCAGCCCTGTGTTGCAGATCTGTTATACAGGAAGGCGACCTTTACAGGGTATATTATTTTTAAAGCAATACTTCAGTAAGCGCGAAGTATTGTTTTAAAATAATTAATAATTTACACTCCTCCCCTCTTTTATTGAAAAATCAAAGGGATTTGATTGTTTACTAGTATATCAATTAAAAGGAAAAAAAGGAGCGTTCATTAACAAATAAATTTATTAATGAAACGACAAATGCTTATCAGGACACCAAGCATCTGCATAATTGAAAAGTCTCAGTCCCCAAGTGGTTGTCAATATTTGAAAAATATTGGCAATGCTAGCTCGGAACTGAATTGCAGGCATGGTGTCAAACACTGAACTGTGTCATCTATAATTGCTGAATTTTTTGAATGCTCTTTGAGGGTGTGCATTCAGCCAGAGGAATAAAGCTAAAGGCAAGGTCAGAAAGATAAGTCTACTAAAGAAAATATCACAAAAGAAACTCTTAAAATGCACGCTATTTTACGTACTAAAATGTATTTTAGATAGAAATTATTTTAAACCTGAGAAAAATCCTTAAATTTACAGGAAGCTAATTGTCTCGCACCAAAATTAAATGCTGCGCATAAATTCTCCGATCAAGCCATTATACTAACAACTATCAAACACTTGTCAATGGAGGGATATTTAATGTTAAAGATTCTGTATTCGCAGCATCACTAAAGAGTACTTGTCATTGATGTGAATAACGTTTTCTGTATTCGCAGCATCACTAAAGAGTGGTTGTCATTGCGGTGAATAACGTTTTTCCTAATTTAATATCGAAGCATCCCCCTTTAAGAAGCTTGTGGCATCCAAGAGTACCATGACACCCCCGTTGAGAGTTACTGTATTAGATCATCAGTTCATACGTCATTCTTTAATTATTTTTATTCCTGAAAAATAAATATTTAGGATAGTCTCACCATCCATAGTTATTTTGGATGTATCTGGGTCCTCATCTATGATAGTACAGATGAGGACCGTAACTCCTATCTAAATCTTGCCTACTGTCCATAATTCTCACACATTTTGAACCAGAATTAACATACACCACTATTCCTTTCAATTCGGTTTCGATTTAAATTATTTAAAAATTTATTAAATGATTATGATTTAAATAAATAACATCCTTTTAAATATTTTCACAATTAATAGCATAATGGAGATGTTAAATAATAAAACAAACTTCGGGAAAATTATCATTCTATTGTGCTAATTTAGAGTTTCAGTTATGAAAAGAAGCAATTCAACGAACAGCATCAAACAATCATCCGCTGGCAAATCCATGAAAGCGGAAGTGCCTTTCACGACTGATCTATCTGTCCATTACATAGCCACTAGATGGTGATAAGCGCATCCCGTATGAGTGTAATTTTAGTATGTGCCGAAGTGGGTCTGCCAGTGAAAGTAATTTGTCTTTGCTATGTACACTAACCGGATGTGGGACTAATCTTACCAGAACTGCTTACTTAATCATCAGCGAGAGCTAAATTATAACACTCTTGATAGTGTAAAGGGCAAAGTTGTGTACTTTAACCACATTATTAAGGACTTACGAGAGTGTGTTTGCAATCGGGCTAAATTGCCAGTATCTTGATTATAACAAGCATAAGCTACCTCAGTTATAATAAGTTTTAAACCCAACCAATAACACTAATAAATTTAATCGCTTTGAGTCTTTTACCGAAATATAAAAATCCATTTACCTTGAATAGAGCATTAAATTATAGAAACGTGACATAATTATGAACTTACTTTGGTTTTGTTATGATGTCAGGTTAGTGAAATCGGATCCATCTTAAATTGTCAAAGGAAAATAGAGAACTATGTAAAATTAATTTATAAGTCAATTCATTTTCCATATAAATAATACGAAGCTCTTCAGAATTAAGGATGATTGTTTTAAAAAAAAGAGAAGTGACAGAATCAGGATAAATGTAGGACCAACAACCAGCCATAAACTCTTTTTGAAATGGGTGACCGCTCAGCCGTGCCGAAGCCGAGACTGGTAACAATGCACATCACCGACTATCCTGATGGAGAGGGCAGAAGAATTGCATTTTCCGGAAATAGCAGATGATGATGTGAAGTGATGAATCCAGGAATCAGATGGACGCATCTGAATGGTTCCAAACAGATTGTATTACATAAACAATGAATTTTATTGGGACATTCAGCTGTCTATTGGGACATCCTGAACAATACTGTCTTACCTTCATTATGGCAATTCTTTGGAGACGAGCCATATTTGTATCAGCATGACAACGTTCCGGATCACAAAGTACGATTGGTTTGAGGAGAATAAATGCTTTAAATCTGCTGTTCCTAGTCCAGAGCCAGATCTGAATCCATTGAGAACCATTTGGATAGCGAGTTCACAGAGAGTTACTGATGTCATGAGTCGTATCCGATGTACCCGATTTTAATTTTTTATAACCAGATATTTTTAATTTACTGTTACAATAAATTCGCATTTGACCTTTTAGGTAATGCGCATAAAATTTTCATGAAAGATCCACAACACGCCAATATCGAAAAACTTTCAATATTTGACTTTAACAGGTAAATCCACCAGAAGAATGTCTACACATCAACTGTCATTGGAGATTTCAACTACAGTAGTTCATACTGTATCAAAAGTATACAGTGTGGTGAGGGCTTAAACAAAGGGGACTTATGTCAGGGAAGTCTGCGTTTGTATTCCTTTATTCCACTCCAAAATAGAGCCCGTTTGTCATGGATAACAGAGCAGCGCACTGAAAAATGGAGTCAAGTTCTGTTCTCTGATGAGAAGATTCAGCCTGAATCTTCACTGATGAGAATGTGTTTGTGTCTGCCTACCCTGGCACGATAGGAGGGATTATATGCTGAAAGGTGGATTAACTTGAGGGTCTCTGCAACCTTTCGGGAGTAGATTTTTATTCAGCGCAGGCAGCCTGGACTTATAGGTAGATGGAATATATTTTGTAGAGATGACAGTCATTTGAACAAAGGTGGCGCAAGGGTTTATGCCTGTATAATTGAGGATACCTTAAGGGTTCAGAGAAACTGCTAATTCCGGGGAAAGGGTAATACAGATTCGTGTTTATCTGATGATATGGGTCAAAGTAACGTTTACACATATCTTAAAAATTCTTGTTTGTTGGCTCAACAGCCAAAGTTGGCAAGATGTTCTGAAGGTGGCGTTTCAAATGGGTGGGAAGATGAAGCTAAGGGTAACAAGCCTCAGTAACTTCAAAGTGGTGTGTCAGGGTAGTAAACTATAGAAGGATACTTATTTTTAACTGCGTCTACAGAAATATAAGAAGTGTCAGAAGCAGTCTGAGCCGAAAAGAGTTTTGTCGAATCAGAAATGACGATTACCATCATAGAATCTGTGCAGTGTGAGTTAGTTGGAAGCAAAGGTATAATGCGAGTGGGGGTAATTGACAAACGAGAAGATTGTGGAGTATGACGTGTCAATATGCAGATGAATGGGCAAGCATGTATAAATGTCTTATTATGAGTGACTCCATCTGTCGCTAATTGATTAAATTAGGGGAACATTGGAATAAATGGGATGGAAACTCACCATGGGGGAACATGATTTAAATAAACTAGATAATTATTATTTGTACCAGCGTGTTAGAGAAAATAGTAGGGATAAGAATATTTTAGCCTTCATCATTACTCAGGAATCAGATTATCAGAGGGTTTACATTACAGGAACCATTGGCAGGTAGTGATCACGCAGTCTTTAGTCTAGAAGATGACGAAGACGAAAATGTAGCACGGGATGAAGATGGCAAGATGAATGAATACGGAGCTGGCCAGTCTAATAGAGAAGAAAAAAGATAGCATGGAAAACTTAGAGTGATGAAAAGTACTGAAGCCCACACCAGTTACAGGTTGATCTCTAATAGTACCACAGATAAGGTGAGGGAGGTCAAGGCGGAATATGAGACAGCACTGATTAAGAGAGCAAAGAATGGGCATAAGGAGTTTATGTATGTGAATACGAAGAAGAAAATGAAAAAGGCAGATCCTTGTCTGGGTACGAGAGGGTCTTAGATAGTTGATGTTGCTGATGAACTGAACAGATACTTCGCATGGGTGTTTATTGAAGAATGCCCCCTCACGGTGAGGAGAGCCTGACCCATAAGAAATCAGTGATTTAGAAATTACACATAACTGTTTATTAGGGAAATTTTCTAGCCTAAAGGCAAGTAAGGTTCCTGGAGTTATTCCCAGTAAATTTGAGGGAGACGTCCAAAGCGTGTATTGAACCACTGAGGTTAATTATGAGGATATCATTGAACTCAGGAGAAATTCCTTTATATTGGAAAAGTGCCAACCTATCGCTATTACGTAAAGACAGTTCTAAGAGTGAAGTCGATAACTACAGATCGGTTAGTTTGACTTGTAAGGAAATCTTGTAGGCAGTGATTTCATTCGCAACACTTAAAAGAATCAATTGTCATCTAAGATGTATATGAGAAGGGCTTTTGTATAGTGAAATACCATTTCTACATTTAGCGATGTAGAAATGGTATTTTAAAGAATATGCAAAATGGTTTTGTTAAGGGAAAATCATGGTTAACTAATCTGGTAAGCTATTTTGACATAATTACTTATGAATTGGATGTAGGAAAACAATTTCGACATGGTTCATTTTTATTTTAGCTAAGCATTTGACTCAATCCATGAGATGTTACTGAATAAGCTGGAACTTCGAAGATGATTGCAGAGCAGAAGACATAGGTTGCAATTAATAGTTTTTCTTTAGACTGACTGTGGTAAGTTCCCTCAAAGATCAGGACTGCTGTTATTTCAGATTTAAGTGGCATCAGTGGAGGGGTAGACGGATTTATTTATTTAACGACTTTAAAAAAAATTAAGTCAAAATTTCCAGATGATGTCAAGATTGGAAGAGTTTTTAATGATCAGTACCAACCAACGCTCTTTCAAGTGATTGAACAGGCGTCAAGGAATGGGCAGAAAAAAGTAAGTGGCAGCTATGTTTTAATGCAGCAAAATGCAAAGTATTACACTTGATGAATAGCGACCCCAAAATAACGTACCAATTTGGTGTAGGTTGAACTAAAATCAATAGAGGAAGAAAGGGATCTGGAAGTTACAATACGAGCAGATATGAAGTTTTCTGAGCAATGTTAACAGGAAGTCAGGGAACCCTATGGTGTCGTATCGATGATTTATTGAACAATATCTGTTCAGATAGGGCGGTCATAATCCCACTGTATAAGGCAATTGTAAGACCAAACTTGGGATACTATGTCCAAGTATGGGGACCTTATCTGAACATTGAGCTTCTGGAAATGGTCCAAAGATAAGCAACTCGCATGGTGAAATCGGAAAAAGGGCAACCCTATGAGGAAAGATTTTGATTATATGTGATACAGAGCTTGGCAACTAAACACCTCAGAGGGGAACTGATTGATGTTTAGAAGGCTCTGAGAAGGGCTGGTAAAATGAATGAAAGAGGAATTTTCACGGTTATAAGGAATTCTAGAACTAAAGCCATAAATTCAAGTTACAAGGGAATAGCTTCAGACTAGATTGCAGAAAGGTATCTTTTAGGCAGTAAGTTATTGATTACTGGAACAAGTTGACTTCGCAGGTAGTTGAGGCCTTTCGTTTGACCTTTGAAGAAATTCAAAGGTCAAATGGATAGTTACGTAAGTGAGGAGGAAAACGCGCAATTTGTATTTTGCTTTGGCTTATGCAGCAAAATTCTGTCGCTTTCTTGCACCTTATAACTAAGTCTTATACTAATAAGTGGTTTCCAGAAATTAATCTACTCCACACTCGAGGTGAACCATCCTACCATGCGGTATTCTAGACTCAGGGGCAGATTAGAAATGAAGATATCCAGAGAATGGATGGCTCTCTAGGACCCCAAACTTCTTACAACACACCTGAGATGATTGAGAAAGCAAATTGCAAGTCCCTACTCCCTCCAAAAACTCTGCACGAGCTTATATATATACCTTCAAAGAATAATAGGATTTATTACCTAGAGATCGCTTCAATAACTTTGTTGGCGGCACGAGGATTCAGCGTAAGAGAAAATCTGTAAACCTAGATGCGTGGTATTCCATCGACTCGCACGTGGACAATGCGCAGAGATCTTATTACAATGACTTCGTTGCAATGACAGGATCATCTAAAAACAAATTACAGTGGACTGGTCAAGCGCGAGGGTGCATAAGTACACGTGCTTTGAATGATCAGAGTTCAAGCCCGTGACTAGTATTCTCTCTATCTTGTAAACTCCTCTGACCGTGTGGTCATCCTGGAGTATAAACGGAAGATTTATTTATTTTGAGACTTTAAAAAATTAGCTTTCAAACTAACCCACAAAATCGTCACGATGTTGTTGGTGTTAATTTAATACACATCGATATTTACAGTCACGTGATTAAAAAGGTTATTTTTTTATCAAAGAAAGGCTTACCTTCAATGAGAGAAAAATATTAATAAAATAACCGTCACATATAACGCAGCCCCTGTTTGGTGTATTATTTAGAGATTCTGTTTGGTTTCATCAGTTGGATTGATTCTTGAGCGCATGTCCGCCACGTGTAAATATTTATCATAATTTCGAATTGGAAAAAGAATGGAGAAAAATAAAGCAATAAATATTTAAAAGGAAACATCAAAATGTAGAATTAACATTAGCCTGTCGACCTGAGATAAAGACAAAAGAAAGAAGATAAATTGATTCAAAAGCCATTTGAAAACTGGCGAAATGAAAAACATTAATCCGACTCTGTGGGTGTGTAATGCACTCTGAGATATGGCTGCCTTCATTTTTCTTTCCCGCATGTCAAAAAGGATTTCTGTTATGTACAAGTTTGTAAGATATATGTACGCTTTCATTACTTTTAACTATTTTTCTTAGTCCGGTAGATTTATGATGCTCATATTGAACTCTGATGCCGGATTTTAAATATTTATCACACTTTAATTTCATTCTTTTTCGAACTTGAGCTTAAAGAATTGAAGGATATCCAAATATCATTCAACTTGGAATTATACTCCCAACATCAGTAACATTTGGCCATGTTTCTTGTACTTGTACTGTAAGTTGAACAACAGTGGTGGGTGGCAGAGAGGTGGAGCTCAATGAACGTCACATTGTATCCTAAATGTGTTTGATGAGCGACAGATCGTCTGATCTGGCCAAGAAAACATGGCCACATCAGACGCAGTCGGGATATAAGCGTCATATGTGGGTGGAAATATTTCTGCTGGAAAATAGTGTTTGGGACAAACGCAGGAATCGCAGAAGCACTTGTCGTAGAATCGTTTTAACAAAATGCATTGCTGTCAACGAGAAGAGGGAACTTTCTCCCTTCACCACTGCAGATGCTGACAGAGATGAAGTCAGTCAAGATAAAGGACGGCGAGGATGCACTCCCCCTGCTCGCACTTGTGTGCAAATCGTGCTCCTCGACATAAGCATAGACGTCAAGGTGTTGAAAAACTGTTCCTTGCGGATGCCACCATAGCCCTGGCAACGTGTTCTACTGTTGTACCTTCCAGGATCCATTGTTGCCAACAGCATCCAACCGTGTGGTCATCACGATCCATAAGAAAATGGTGATTTGCCGTATTGACCATCCAGCTTCTGACAACCCAATGATACGACTCCACATAAAGTCCGTCAACTGTACATAACGTCTCCGTATGCATCCTGATCATGCATGCAAGTTTAAGTATATCCATCCATTCTTTCTAAGTGGGACAATTTCAATGACGAGTAGTTAAAGAACAAACGTTCTGTTTGTTCTTTAACTATTGTGCATCAGTATACATGAGCAATTTACTGACGCCTCATGGTTTCAATTGCCTTAGCGCAAAATGAAAGACATTGAGAACCTACGTAACTGTATACTTTTACCACTGCAACCGTCTCTGATGGGCGGCGCAGTTAAGAGCTATTAGACTTGTTTAAAGTAACTTTTAATCCAGTTAAGGCTCGAGTGATTCTAAATTAAGTCCCTGGTAAAAAATACCTTAAACCTGTTTCGCTGACCCCCTTAAGTGATTTCTTTGATTTTGTATATGGAGACTCTCACAAAAGAAACTCTCCGCGTGCTCCAGGAAATATTGGTTTTCTTTTCTCTTTCTTCGCGTCAAAGATTGATAAGAATTTTGTTTCCTTTAAAGTGTTCAATATTTCATCTTGGCAGGTTATTTAATCCTTGCGCGGTATTCATTATCTGCAAGCACCACTAAAATAACACCAAAATCATAATCTTCAGATATATCCAGTGTAAATTCATAATTACTGACAATTATAGAAAGGAACATTGAAACGCTTGAATAATACAGTTCATCTTGAAACAATACTTTGAAGGAAGGGATGGATTTATACTACGCAATAGAGAATTATACAAGAAGGAACCATTAACCGATGGTTCCTTCTTGTTAGAGAGGAGTTCCTTCAGAGAGGGGAGTTAATAATCGAATTAAACGTGTAATTTTAATTTTTCCATCTTATCAGCAAAGTCGGTTCATCTTTCTTCCCGCTCTCCGACATCTGACTCGAAGTTGCGTGTTCTGTAAATGTCACATTCGGCCACACCATCGTGGATAAAGTCTAATTAAATAAAATGTCATGGAGTATCGAACGATGACATGCACAAACAAGCTTTACAAAGTGTGTACGCGTGTGCTCACTCGTGTTAAATTAACGTTTTTATTCTTAAATATTCTGCATCCCACTTTACTTTGTAGCGCATAGATTTAGAACTTTTCCAAATGTCGGAAAAGATGAACCGAACCACGAAGGCCTGTGATTAAACAAATTGGACTGGATTTGCATGCATGGGAATGTTTCACTTTCGTTTAATTAAAAAAATTCAATTACAGTATCAGAATTGGGTTGTATCCAAACTCCAGAGTTAAGAGGAAGACGGTGGTCAGGTATTAGGAATAAAGTGATAGCCAAATGTGATAGAATACAAAAGAAAATAATGTTCTTAGCGTTTCTCAGTAGGTCATTGTAGGTTCATAGGGTGGCAAACTAGTGGTTTGTCCTCGCGGGTAGTACATTTGGTAGAATCGCTGTCCTTCCCATTCCGGGTGGAAAAGATCCGAGTTCAAGTCCTGTGGATGACGTGAGGAGTCTTTATGGGACGTTTTCACAACGTCACTGAATTAGTCAGTCTCAGACGAGGACAGCATGGTATTTTCTCCCGGAAACTCGGATTATTCTTCCAGCAAACAGAAAATCGACCACAGAACACACACAATTTACAGATAGTGTATACGGAGCAATATGGCCTTAGTCGCTGATGCCCTAAAAACTGTACAACAACAAGTCGTTTGATGGATTACACGAATGGGAAGACTATGGAGTTTACTAATGCATTTTGATTACAAGATGCTATTTGGACCAGTTGATTAAATTGTTTCTTTCCTCGTCCCATTCCAGACTGTTCTTGGAATAGGACCTATTTAAATAAGTCATTTCTGACTTGGAAATTTCCTGAACTTTGTTTTGATTGATCACTCCAGTTAAAAGTGTTTATTGGGGATTATTTGTATTCCATACATTGCAGGTTGTCCGTTTTGAAGTTTTACAAAGGAAAATAACCCTCTGAGCTCTGTTTCCAATATGAAAACTACTGACCAAGCCTTCTCCCGATTTAACATTCTAGTGATTGACTCAGTTCATTGGTACTGTGAATTTCAAATTATGCTGCTCTCCAGTTCTGGGTACTCTTATATCCATTTTACCAGTGGGTTGGGTTTCAAGGTTTTAATGAGTTCCTGTGTAATTATGTAACAAGAATCTAATCTTTTCGATGTAAATTACCAGTTTTTTGTAATTATGCGTGTGATGAAAACTTGGAGTACAATATGCGTACGAATTTCAGGACCTCGCACAGTGATTATAATCGCCATCCTCCCATAGCGTGTGGAACAGGTCTGAGTTCAATTTACGTCAAATTTAGTACGAATTTCATAATTTGTTATTCTCCTTAGAAGGACGGAATAGAATGTGGTGGGCAGGGTGTAGTTTAAGATTATCTTGGAGATTTTTGTTAGATAGCTTACTGCTACGCCTTCTGCAAAGGTCTGTGATCTTGCTGCCAACTGTCAGTCTGCTTGAGATCAATCGAAATCCATCTCTCTGTTGGTATTCTTTTATTATGTCTCTGTCATAGGCGTAGAAATTTGTTAATTGGATGAACTTACCGAGTTTTCAAAATCTTTTTATAACCGGTATATTTCATGGTTCTGAGATTGCTCGCCTCTTCTGTTCAAACATTTAGTTCTATTCATGGTGCTCTTGGGTTTTGTGTCGTATTGTGCAATAGTGATAGGTCTGTTCGATGTAAGTTAGTGATAAAAATGTCTGAAATACATAGCTGTATGTGGAGCTTACTAAGAAGCATAAAATGTATAACGGGGCCAACGACAGAACCCGTTCGATTCTCGCAGCCAGCTGCTGCCAATTTATTTTGGTCCTGTGTGCCGTACTTGGGATCCCTTAGGTAGTAAAACAAGAGTTTCGTCACGTGAAAGCACTGCAAACTCAAGACATCCTTCTAATTCATGCAGACATCTTCATAAACATCGGCTAACTTCGACGTTATGGAGAACAGTAATTTGTTTAAAGCCCCGCTGTCCTCTCCTCGTCCCTGTTTTCAGCGTATTGATCAGCGGGAGTTGCGCCTCTACAACAACTTGCTCGTGCCTGCTGAGGTGCTCTTAGGAGGCAGTCGAACGTTCGCGTGACCTCGGGCTTGCGTCCTTGTGCGAGTCCTTGATTTGCGGTAACAAAGTTAGGAGACTTCCCATTGAGGAGTCACACCTTTCTCTTGATAACGAGCACGACTTCATCTCTGCGTTTCTATGTGTCGCCCCGTCCACCCTCCCTTGCTCTGCCACTCGCATTTCCTGGAGATGTTAAGATTTCCTGCCCATTAATCTAGCCTCAGTTTTTAAAGAACTTTTCAGTGTATTACTCTTATTACATTTAATTCTGCTTTTTGGTCAGTAAGGAGGTCATCGTTGTTTTGTTATTTCCCTAAAGTAACTAAGACCACGAGGCGGGTAACTATTTTTTGTAGATTAGCGTGCATTCTGTAGTCGGTTGCATATTTTTCTGGATGTAAAAAGCCGATTCAGTATTATTAGTTAATAATGAAGTTTTTCTTGTTTATCTTGCCCATTTGGAAATATTCAGATTTGGTTACCACAGCTACGCATGCCGCTGTCATGAGTACACAGTAGTTACGATCATTCTTTTTCAAGCTCTGTGAAAAGGCCTGGGTTCGAATTCCGTCGAGGAGGGAGTAATTTCTGTTGACTTTTTTCACACCATGATAGAATTACTCGCTCTTGGACGGGGACGTTTCCCACTCTTCATCCAAGAAACTTGGGGATTTCATCAATAAGAAACAAGCAAACCCTTCATGGAATACATTCAATTTACAGAATCAATATACTAAAAAAAAAACAAACAAACCAAAGTTCTCCTCCAAACGTTATTGTTGGTGCTCATGGCAATTCCCAAAACAAACCAAAACTCAGCCGCCATACATGAATACTGTGCAACTTACTCTTTGCTCCAATTGACCACATTCTGTTGTCTTAGAGTTCACAAATGACGAGAAAGGAACCACTCCAAATGACATTTCTATTCGTTGGTGGTTACGTGATCTTTGTGAGGTGCCGTTTTTGGAACCAAGCCGAAGTACTGTTAACTCCCAATGGACAGTATACGTGCACTTATAGTGTAATTTGTTCAGGGGCACTGAGGATTTCCCCAACTCCGCGATAATATCGCTGTGATGCGTACAATACTCTGTAAAGGTCAAAATGAGAGTAATGTGGGTTTTCTTTTAAGATATGGTTAGTTTATACATGCTTGCCCAAATTAGCAACTTAATGGTTCCATTCCCCTGTGCCCCTAGGTCACCTCGGGTTTCTGCCTTAAAGATAAGGACGAGATCATCTGAGAAGGCAATGTTGTCAACGTCTACTACAATGTTCCCGAAGAACAGCACAAGAATTGAGCCCCTGTACGTGTATTTATCAACACTTCCGTAGCCATCAGAAGCTCCGATGTTCCGTACTATTTAGATATTTTCTGAGAAGATGTTATCATCCTCTTCACGGTTCGCCGATCCGTACATCAGTTTTCTTGGCTGAGATTACGATTGAACGGTTGCATCAAACTCAGTCTTCTTTCTTTTCACAATATCAACATCTTGACTTAGGAGAGCTCAAACCGCCCACTGCAATACGCACCTTGCAATTTGTTGACACGGAAACTGACAGACACGTTTCTTTGGAAGTCCTTAAGCGCCTTACCGCTACTCCTATTGGCTGCTGAGGATATCAGTGTGTTTTAATTTCTATACCTTTTCTAATCTCCATATGCCCAGTTTACATCGTTCAACAATATATTTAAATCAGTTATATTGAAGTTGTTAATCATTTCAACCACACACAGAATGGTGTGGACGGAGAGTTCCAATTATGCAATTAAATCAGTTGATTAACACCACTCAGGTATAAAAAAATAATTGTGCCATCCTACAGTCTCTTTTTGCGATTTTGATACTTAATTATATAAAGGTATTGGTAAAATTAATTTCGGTTTTATGATCGAACAAGTCCCTCTTACTGCACACGCTTTGGAGAGATTGATGTGACAGTGTTGAAGTAAGTCGAGTCGTTTCTTGCCCACTTTCTATGCAAAGCCTGCAAAGATTTCCGAATATATTGAATCCATTTAAAGTAATGGCCCAACGAAGACAAAATTAATATCACTAAGTGCCTAATTTTGAAAGGCAAATTGCTTTAGGAGGCCAGCGATCACCTTTATGACCTTGAGTCGCACTTTGTGAGAGAGTAAATAGCTCTAATAAAGTTGTAATTCCCCCGATAGCGTAGGATATTATCCGTGAGTCTATAGGGTATCAGGCAGAATGCTCTGTAAGGTTCGATGTCTCTGTTAAGTGCACACAATATGGGTAAATACAGAATGAAAGAAGAAAACACAACACGCGGATCACAAGCAGAAATGTCGCCTAGTATTAAGAAAAGATTTAAAGAGGTTAATTGGAGTGGACAGAATTCTCAAAAGTGCTAATCAACTTCCGGTTTTCTATACCTGAACTTTCCCTTCAAGGCTATATTACTTCCGGTAGAAAACCGGAAGCTGTTTTCAATATGGAAATGAACTTGAACTTTAATTAATGTTCATATACATCTTTAGAAATGAAATTTTAAAATAGAACAAATTTATTTTCAAATGACTATCGATTAATCATAGTGAAGACAAATTGCAACCTCGAAATAAATTCGGTATTATTCGTTCACAACAATGGGTCTTTTAATGAAATCGGCATCTTGGGTTAGAATGAAAAGTGGGTCAGCCAACTGGAACAGATGACCTCAGCAGTTTTTCTGAATGCTGGAAGTGTTTCAAAGCTTGACATGAGCTTGACAGTCTGTTCGCAGCAATAATTCAAGTTCGCAGACATGAAAAACGTGTCCGAAATATGTCGGCATATGTGAAGCAAGCCAGAAACTCAACGTTCGAGTGATAGATCGCTAACAGGCCAGCGTGTCCTGCAACAGAAAAGGATGCTTGCATGCGAGTGTAATAGATCTATCGCACGGGATGGACAGATAGATGGCTTTTGGAGTTGGCTTTATCAGTCACGAACGCTGCTGTGATTAGGGTAACTCTTACGAGCACG